>NC_036857.1:4881779-4906256 GCF_002910315.2 Salvelinus sp. IW2-2015 | reverse complement strand
CCCTCTTATTCTTCCCTTTAATTTAAATCACCTTCCTCTCTTTCTTTGAAAAAGCACCACAGTTAGCTGATCTGTCAATCAGCTGTTGTCCTGTTGTGTGTCCTAAAGGAGTTGTGTGTTTGTGTGTGTGTGTTTGTGTGTGCGTGCTTGTGAGTGGCGGGTTGGTGGGCCCTACACCTCCAGCAGCGGTGAGCGGCTCGATCATTAACCAGGCAGGTAGTGAGTCAAACTGCTGAAAGGCGAGCCCAGTGACAGCTGATTTGAAAGACAATGGCCCCGTTCCCTCTACTTAACTTGTCACGCCAGTCAAAGCACCTTCTCCATTAACTTCAGACAGATCTGGAGGGAAACGACCCCCTATCTGCACATACATACACACACATACCATCTCGTCCCCCACACTGTGTGACAAGTATTATGGTGCTATATTGAGCTATTAGTGATGGGGGTAGCCTAAATGGAGGCCCTCTGGCTAGAAAGAATATAGAAGGAATACTGGAGATTTTTGTGGATAGTGTGTTGAATATGAATATCTGTTTCCCAATATTAGCATTTTAGATTAGTAGGGTTTTAGATCAATATGATATACCTGCAATGATTTGTAAGTGTAATAGAGTTGAACTCTAAGTTTAACTACAGACTTGTCAAACTTCTGTAAATGTTCACCGAGTAGGTAGACTTCTACCCTATGTACAGTATATAGAGTCATTAAACACTGCTCACTTTAATTATATTTACATGCTATTTTACCCACTTTTTGCAGTATGTACTGTACATTCGGAAAGTATTCAGACCCCTTCCCTTTTTCCACATTTTGTTACGTTACAGCTTTTTATTTAAAACAAATATTTTACTAGGCAAGTCAGTTAAGAACAAATTCTTATTTACAATGACGGCCAAAGAACAGTGGGTTAACTGCCTTGTTAAGGGGCAGAACGACAGAGTTTTACCTTGTCAGCTCTGGGATTCGATCTAGGAACCTTTCAGTCACTGACCCAATGCTCTAGCTACTAGGCTACCTGCCGCCCCAGCCTTATTCTGAAATGGATTAAATAAAACATTTTCCTCATCAATCTACACACAATACCCCATAATGACAAAGCGAAAACAGATTTTTAGACATTTTAGCAAATGTCTTATTTACATAAGTATTCAGACCCTTTGCTATGAGACTTGAAATTGAGCTCAGGTGAATCCTGGTTCCATTGATCATACTTGAGATGTTTCTACAACTTGATTGGAGTCCACCTGTAGTAAATTAAATTGATTGGACTTGAATTGGAAAGGTACACACCTGTCTATATAAGGTCCCACAGTTAACCGTGCATGTCAAAGCAAAAACCAAGCCATGAGGTTTGTGTTGAGGCACAGATTTGGGGAAGGGTACCAAAACATGTCTGCACCATTGAAGGTCCCCAAGAACACGTTGGCCTCCATCATTCTTAAATGGAAGAAGTTTGGAACCACCAAGACTCTTCCTAGAGCTGGCCGTCTGGGCAAACTGAGCAATCAGGGGAGAAGGGCCTTGGTCAGGGAGGTGACCAAGAACCCGATGGTCACTCTGACAGAGCTTAAAAGTTCCTCTGTGGAGATGGGAGAACCTTCCAGAAGGATAACCATCTCTATAGCATTCCACCAATTAGCCACTCCTCAGTTAAAAGCACACGACATCCCGCTTGGACTCTCAGACCATGAGAAACAAGGTTCTCTGGTCTGATGACAACAAGATTTAACTCTTTGGCCTGAATGCCCAGAATCACGTCTGGAGGAAACCTGGCACCATCCCCACGGTGAAGCATGGTGGTGGCAGCATCATGCTGTGGTGATGTTTTTCAGCTGCAGGGACTGGGAAACTAGTCAGGATCGAGGGAAAGATGAATGGAGCAAAGTACAGAGAGATCCTTGATGAAAACCTGCTGCTGAAYGTTCACCTTCCAACAGGACAACGACCCGAAGCACACAGCCAAGACAACGCAGGAGTGACTTCGGGACAAGTCTCTGAATGTCGTTMAGTGGCCCAGCCCGGACTTGAACTCGATTGAACATCTCTGGAGAGACCTGAAAATTGCTGTGCAGCGACGCTCCCCATTCAACCTGACAGAGCTTGAGAGGATCTGCAGAGAAGAATGGGAGAAACTCCCCAAATACAAGTGTGCCAAGTTTGTAGTGTCATACCCAAAAAGACGCGAGGCTGTAATCGCTGCCAAAGGTGCTTCAACAAAGTACAGAGTAAATGGTCTGAATACTTATGTAAATGTTATGTTTCCGTATTTATTTATTTTTTGCGAAAATGTATAAAACCTGTTTTTGCTTTGTCATTATGGAGTGTGTAGGATGTTGACCCAAAAAAATATTTAATCAATTTTAGAATAAGGCTGTAATGTAACAAAATGTGGAAAAACTCAAGTGGTCTGAATACTTTCCGAATGCACTGTGCATACTGTATTCTAATCAAGGCTCATCCTAAATAACTACTGGTGTACACACCTTTTCTATTCATATACTGTCCATACTGTCTTTACACACCATTATATGTGTATCTATTTATTTGTTATTTTTATTGTTATTACATTATATGCATATACACTGAACAAAAATATAACTGCAACATGTACAGTGTTTGTTCTATGTTTCATGAGCTGAAATAAAAGGTCCCAGAAAAAAGCTTATTTTTCTCACATTTTGTGGACAAATTTGTTTACATCCCTTGTTAGTGAACATTTATCCTTTGCCAAGATAATCCATCCACCTGACAGGTGTGGTATATCAAGAAGCTGATTAAACAGCATGATCATTACATATGTGCACCTTGTCCTTCTATGAACTGGAACTCAGTAAAATCATTGACATTTTTGCAGGCTGCATTTATATTTTTGTTTATATTTCGGTCTTTGACATTGCTCGTTCTGATATTTCTTAATTTCTTAAGTTTTTGTTAGATTTTTCTGGGTTATGTATAGTTTTTAATTATTGATAGGTATTACTGCCCTGTTGGAGCTAGAAACACAAGCATTTCACTGCACCTGCAATAACTGCAAATATGTGTATGCTACCAATATGCTTTGATTTGATGTAGCACACTATGATCTAATTAAACCACTTGTACTGCTGTTGTCTTTCAGATCACCACTAACTGAATACCATCATCACAATCTGACAACCAAAACAACACTCAACTCTCCCTAGTTTCAGTCCACCTCCAAAGCCCTTTTTCTCCATCACATTAATAGTACAACGCTTCCCAATTATTAACCGCCCCTGCAGAGCGCCTTTCGCATTCGAGCCAATCCCTCCCTCCACTTCCTGTGCTTTGTGATAATAGGCACTGGGACGACGCAGGCACATCTGTCAATCAAAGTGGCGTTGCCCCCCCTTGGTCCTGCCCAGTGGCTGCCCATACACCCATACACCTCCACGGCTGCTTGGAGTCTCAACGGCTCAATGAGTAACCACCCAGCAGGTACTGAATCAAACTGCTGACGAGATGGTGGAGGAGGAGGAGGAGGAGGAAAGGGAGAGGGATGTGTGTGTGGGTGGATGATGGAGGAAAGGAGGTAGAGTTTTTGTGTGTGTTGGGGGAGGGGTGGTCCAGAGATGACAATAGCATAATTTCATCATTTCACAGCCCACCTTGGTGATGTAACCTTTCACTGTGAATGGAGAGATGGGGAAAAGTTCTGTCCTTTCACTCTCACTCTCTCTTTTCTCTCTCCACTCTCCCACTCTCTTCCTTCCTCTCTTTGTCCTGCTTTGATGCTCTCTCTTTCCCTAGTTCTCACTCTCTCTCATCCTGTCTTCCATGAAAGAAGAGTGCTGTCAGTCTTGTCACCGCTGCCCAGCTAAACATTAACGTCTCCTCTGCCTGCCAAGTGTAGGGGGCAGAGGGGAGGTGAAACGGGGATGGCCCTCAGACAAAACGAGTGATGAAAAGGAGTGATGTCGCAATGTGCCTGACAGATTCTCCTTTGTCTTTTCTCAACCTGTGTTTGTGTATCTGTGCCATCAGCAGATTCCTGGCTTGAAGTAAAGGTTTTATGCTTCTGTTTTTCCTCCACTCTGAAGACTTGGACCTGAGGACACGTTGTCGGGGCTACTGTCCTATGTAGACAGGCCGTCATTCTGTACAATGAATGGAAAATTCTCTACAGGTCTTATATGACCAGACTTAAGGTGTAGTAGAGATAACACTATGTCATCAACACACGTGACACGTGGACATTATTTTGAATCGTTCAATTATTTTTCATAAAAGGGTAACCGCTTGAGTCAGAAGAACACTGCAGAACACTGGTTTAAAGTGATATAAATGAGCTCTCTTTTTTTCTCTAATTCTCAATCTTCCTGTTCTTTTCTCTCTCCGTCTCCCCATCTCGCTTCCTCATCTCTCTCTCTCCATCTCGCTTGCTCATCTCTCTGCCTCCATCTCTCAATCTCTCCCTCCACCCCTTCATCTCTCTCTCTCTCTCTCTCTCTCTCTCTCTCTCTCTCACACACACTCTCTCTCCTATCCCTCTCTTTATGTTGTCACTCAGGCATATCCCTTCTTTCTCCTGATCTCTTTTGAATTATTAACTCTCTAGCTCAGGGGAGTGAATAGGTTGTGCTGAGTAGACACAGCACAGATCCGGCTTCACATTGCACGCATTTCGGAAGTCCGTCCATTTGGTGGGGGATTATATAGCTGCTCCCTATCAGCCCCCAACCACACACTATACACACATTATGCACTTTCTCTCTCCCCCCTCTCTCTCTCTCCCACGCCCACGCCCACACAGGCACACACGTACGAGGTGCAACCTCACCATCACAAAGGGGTGTTTTACTGACCAGCAATATACATGTCAGATATGTATATAAAAATACATAAGCATATAGAGAGTACAGAAATACAGTTTTCCCCATTGGCATTCCTCTAAACTGTAGTGTTGGAGCTCTGAGCCTCCTGTGGTGAAGCCTCCCCCTCGCCTAGCCAGGCTCTCCCCAGGAAGGCCCTCTCCTCTGGGCTGCACCAGCAATGATTAACCCTGGTGCTGATCAATGGTTCTGCTGACTGATACGTCACTGGAACCTTGCAGCTGCCATGTAAAGGAAGCGTCAACTCTATGCTGCTGGTGACAGAGCACGTCCACTCTGTCACACACGTATTCACGCATGCACGGACGCACCCACCCACACACACACAAACACACACACATATATACAGATGCACGCGTGGGTGGTAACATGAACATCCAGCAGTGTACACAAATAAAGATAGATGTCTTGGAGAGAGGAGAGGAATGTTCTCATGGCAAAGCAGTAGATGGAAGGGGACTTTTCAGTTTCCATATTTCGTTTCCCATGGTATCTGATTCAACAATCCAGTCTAACATGTAAAATTAAGATGAGCAAGTTTGCTTTGTCACAATTAACCTTGTTTTATATTAAATGGAAGATTTCTATACATAAATACACAGGAGCCATATAAGGGAAATCGGAGTTGTGTGTTAACCGTGTTTGACATGTACCTTTTGTGTTGCCTCATTATGGAATGGGCCGGGTCATATTAGGGGGGATTAAAAAGACAAAAACAGCCCATCATTCCTAATACACCTGTAATCAGGGCCTTAGTGTAGATGATTTCCCTCCCTCCATCTCTTTTACTCTTTCCATTCTCTATCTATTTATCTATCCCTCTCCTTACCTCTTCTTCTCCCTCTCCTCCTACCCCCCCCCCCCACCCCCCCCCCCCCCCCCCCGCTTGTGTCTCAGTATTAGGTTCAGAATCATTAACCTGTCTGTGTGAGTGGATGTGCTGACAGAACATTCTGCCTTTGTGTTTCCTGTCACTTCAGGAAGTCATGGTTCCCTCTCTGTCGAGGACCAGGGCCACAGAGTGATGACTATTCCCTATATCTCTCTTTGTTGTTCATTTTTTTGTATTATTTTCAACTTTGTATCTCTTCATTTCATTGTCTCTTTCTATCTCACCCTCTAGCTGAATGAGCTGTTTTTTATTATAGTGTACATAATGTAGTGTGTTACTATGGTATCTTATTATCTGCAGAGTATAATATTAGGAAACACACAGCATTAGCATGTTTTTTATATGAAAGTATGTTTTTTATAAAGAGAGAGAGAGGTGTGTGTGTGTGTTGTGTGTGTGTTGTGTGTGTGTGTGTGGTGTGTGTGTGTGTGGTGTGTGGTGTGTGTGTGTGTGTGTGTGTGTGGTGTTGTGTGTGTGTGTGTGTGTGGTGGCCCAGTGGCCCCTCCCTTTCGTCCTCATGCTGAGAGTTGGTTAAAGTATTAACCCAGCACCGTTTAACAATATTGCTGACTGGTGTGAGGAGCCAGGGGATCAAAGTTATCATGTAGAGGAAAGAGGGTCCTTTCAGCTGCTCCCATACAGCCTGTCCACTCCATCTTACTGGGCCATTCACACAGGCTTACAGCAGCAGGACCAAGGCCCCTCCCACCCTCCCACTCCTCACCTACCTCATACTACTCTCATTTTTCATCCCCTCCCACTCTCCTTTCTTACCACCTTTCCTAATTTTCATTTTGTTACCATTTTGCTTCCTTTAAATTGAGATTTTAGACTTTTGCTCATGTTTTCCATGTTAAATTCCTTAATGCTGTTATGTAGGCGCACATACATTCCACACCCCACCTCCCTCACTCTACCTCTTCTCCTCTCTGTCACCTGCAATCTCAAGCCCATCCACATTTGATTAGCTGGGTCATTAAATCTTGATATGTGTGAACCGGTCCAGATTGAGATCCCTGCTAATGTCTCTCCAGCCAGACAGGAGTGGGAGGACAGGCTATGGCCACATTAATAAGGTATCATTATGCCCTTTACATACTTAATTGTATTGATGAAGCCTCCCTGTATATAAGTATAACTATAACTATATACAGCGTCTGAAAAGAGGTCTGGACCTGTATGGCACAGAAAGTTAAGCCCCGGTTGAAGCCCCTCTGTTCGTTCATTTTGTATCTCTGGATTTTGAGTTCCTTCCAGTTCCAAGTATTGAATAACTTGACAGGTCCTCTAAAGCCTTGTTCACATTGGCAGTTTGAAGTGACTCAAATCCATTTTTTTTTTGCATATCTGATTGGAATCTGTTATTTTTCCTGTAGTCTGAACAGCCAAGAAGCACATGGAATTGGATATTTCAAACCACATTTCAAACCACCTTCCTACAGTACGTGGTTTGAAATCAGATACACATTTGACTTGTGTCTAAATAGTCAAATGTGATTTATTTTCCCTCAAGTGGTTTTTAGACATTTATTTGACATATCTTGCTGCTTGCTAGGTACTCTGTTGACAGTTTGACAATAACTTGTGGTAGCTAACTGGCTTGTTAATCGTTTACAAATGAGTGAATGTGCTAGAAAGCTACACAGCTACCTGGCCAGCTAGTTGACTGCTGTGGCMTTCAAAAAAGGACTTGTTTTGAAAGTTGGATCATTTTATCCTTCAAGGCTTTAAAAGTGTTCTTACACTATGATTTTGAACATTCAAAGCAACTGGGAAACATCCATGGCAGGCATTGTTYTCACCTTAGATTGCTTCATTAACTTCTGAGTGATAGGAAGCTCGAGCACCACCACCAATCAACCTACACCACTACGCACACACCCCTAGTTTATTATGACAACTGGCGTAGCCATGGCAGCATAATGACTGCTGTCTTAACATACAACAATCCAATTTGGTCACATGTAATTTGCTGTTTGGACAGTCAGTATTCCAAAACAAATTGTAAAAACAAAACTGATTTGAGCATTAAGGCCTGGAGTGTGAACAAACTCCATAATGCTGCTCAGTTGTGTCCAGCAGAAGTGTGTGTTACCTTAAACAAACATCCCAGCTATAGGTGTGTTGACTTTGGCAGAGCAACTAGCTGTTACACAGAAGGAGAGATATTTCTGGATAGGTTTTCACACAATGCTGTGGAATTACGGGGTAAGGTGTGACAGTTCCATCTCTACTCAGTGACATCATCACCTGGTCTGTCCAGAGCTCTGCCAACCACAAGGAGGGCATTAACCGTACACTTTGATTTACCTTACATACACACAAGAGACCACTATCCATTTATTTTGATTTTTATACTGTGTGTGTGTGCGTTTGTGTGCGCCTATGACTGTATTAGAAGAGTCCTCAATGGGAAAGGCGCAGATGGAATGATGGAAGGGGCAAGAGGTGGGGGGAGAGAGTATGTGTGTGTGTGTGTGTGTGTGTGTGTGTGTGCTGGGGGGTTACCCTGCCGGCGTGGATGGTGATAGATTGGCCAGGGAGAACGGCTATGTAGATCAACTCATCAAGATTGATGTTCTGCCATTCTGCTTTAAGTGCAATTAAAATGGGGCCTGTGTTAAAAAGCCCACCCAATAACATAACCCAGGCTTAGATTACACTACAGCACTGTACCGTATTACCAGTTATGAAGAGGCCCATTGAGACTACATCTGATGCTCCAGTTGCCCAGTGTGTCTGTGTAGTCCCACAGTGACATCCCACACAGTGTCTGTGTATTCCCACAGTGACATCCCACACAGTGTCTGTGTAGTCCCACAGTGACATCCCACAGTCCCCAGTTCTGTTCTGTCCTGAGAACTGGACACAAAAGGCCATGTGAAGATACCAAGATGTTTGTTTTCAGTTTTCCCTCATTACAATCTCAACTCCATCTAGACAGAATTACACCAGAACCCACATTTGTATCATCCATTGACATCAATAGATGATTTAGACGGAAATGTAGAGTATTGTAGGTTTCCTCCCTAAGTGCTGTCCTCCCCAGTTCACTAGGCTACGCCCAGCTCAGTTAGTGTCAAGTTGTTAACCCCATGTCACCAGAAGCCCAGGCCGTATTTGGGCCTCCGTGATGGATGGGTCTTCATGGACTTGTCCCACGCAAACATATTCTCAGAGTCAGCTGAGAGAGGTGCAGCACGTGTGTGTCTCACACACATGCACGCGCACACACACACACACACACACACACACACACACACACACACACACACACACACAACACACAGCAACACATGACACACCACACACACACACACACACACACACACACACACACACAACACACACACACACACCACCACCCACACACACACACACACACACACACACACACGTGTATCTACCCCCAATCATATTCCTGTACACGGTCTACAGGGGCCCCTCTCTCGCTCGCCCACCAACACCCCATGTCCCCCTCCATACCCAGATGGTTGGGTCTGACCCCACTGTCACAGACACAGAAAATAATTTAGATTTTCGTATTTTTTAAATGCTAAAATCGATCCCTCTCCTTGGCCCGATTATGTGAGGGCTTGACATCTTGGTTCTCTTAATGAACCAGTAAAAATGAATTTAGTCAACACTCCCCCAGGGAAACATGTAATGATGAATTGCAGGGTTTTTACAAATGAGTATGATTTTCTGTCTTTTGTCAAAATGTGAGAACCGGCTTGAACCTAAAGGGAAAACYCGTCCATCTTGGCTCACTGAGGTGATGCTCTGTTTTTCATTAGTCTTCTTTTCATATTCAGGGWCTCCCGTAGAGCACAGAGGACAGAGTCTGTACAAGTAGGAATGTCTTAAATCTTCTAGCTATAGGCAAGAACATGTTTCTGTCTCGAAGAAAATGAAAAGCGTCATAAAAGATTATAGAGATATGTTGGTTTTAGTCCAGTTTGCAGGATCTAAGAGCATTCTGGATCTGGATTTCCTAGAACAACATGTTATCAGGAGCAGGTATCTTTGGTAGGGGCAAGGTTTTGTTGCTCTTTAATAGAAAGGATTTTATCTTTTGAAAGTCATGGCATTTCCCCCTGCTTGAAGTGGTATTTTCTTTGATTTTCTTATGTACAGTTGAAGTCGGAAGTTTACATACACCTAGGTTGGAGTCATTAAAACTTGTTTTTCAATCACTCCACAAATTTCTTGTTAACAAGCTATAGTTTGGGCAAGTCGGTTAAGACATCTACTTTGTGTATGACACAAATCATTTTTGCAGCAATTGTTTACAGACAGATTATTTCACTTATAATTCACTTTATCACAATTCCAGTGGGTCAGAAGTTTACATACACTAAGTTGACTGTGCCTTTAAACAGCTTGGGAAATACCAGAATATGTCATCATGCTTTAGAAGCTTCTGATAAGCTAATTGACATAATCTGAGTCAACTGGAGGTGTACCTGTGGATGTATTTCAAGGCCTACCTTCAAAGTCAGTTTCTCTTTGCTTGACATCATGGGAAAATCAAAAGAAATCAGCCAAGACCTCAGAAAAAAAATTGTAGACCTCCACAAGTCGGGTTCATCCTTGGGAGCAATTTCCAAACGCCTGAAGGTACCACGTTCATCTGTACAAACAATAGTACGCAAGTATAAACACCATGGGACCACGCAGCCGTCATACCGCTCAGGAAGGAGACGCGTTCTGTCTCCTAGAGATGAACGTACTTTGGTGCGAAAAGTGCAAATCAATCCCAGAACAACAGCAAAGGACCTTGTGAATATGCTGGAGGAAGCAGGTACAAAAGTACAAAAAAGACTACGGTTTTCAACTGCACATGGGGACAAAGATCCTACTTTTTGGAGAAATGTCCTCTGGTCTGATGAAACAAAAATAGAACTGTTTGGCCATAATGACCATCGTTATGTTTGGAGGAAAAAGGGGGAGGCTTGCAAGCTGAAYAACACCATCCCAAACGTGATGCACGGGGGTGGCAGCATCATGTTGTGGGGGTGCTTTGCTGCAGGAGGGACTGGTGCACTTCACAAAATAGATGGCATCATGAGGCAGGAAAATTCTGTGGATATATTGAAGCAACATCTCAAGACATCAGTCAGGAAGTTAAAGCTTGTTCGCAAATGGGTCTTCCAAATGGACAATGACCCCAACCATACTTCCAAAGTTGTGGCAAAATGGCTTAAGGACAACAATGTCAACCTATTGGAGTGGCCATCACAAAGCCCTGACCTCAGTCCTATAGAACATTTGTGGGCAAAACTGAAAAAGCATGTGCGAGCAAGGAGGCCTACAAACCTGACTCAGTTACACCAGCTCTGTCAGGAGGAATGGGCCAAAATTCACCCATCTTATTATGGGAAGCTTGTGGAAGGCTACCCGAAACGTTTGTCCCAAGTTAAACAATTTAAAGGCAATGCTACCAAATACTTATTGAGTGTATGTAAACTTTTGAACCACTGGGAAAGTGGTGAAAGAAATATAAGCTGAAATAAATCACTCTTGTCACGTTCTGACCTTTATTTCCTTTGTTTTCTGTCTTTGTGTCTCTGCACCAGATAGGACTGTTTTCGGTTTTCACGTTTGTTGTTTTGTATTTGGAAGTGTTCAGTTTATTGTCTTTAATTAAACATTATGGACACTTACCACGCTGCGCTTTMGTCCTCTCCTTCTTCCACCGAAGAAAACCGTTACAACTCTCTACTATTATTCTGACATTTCACATTCTTAAAAAGAATTGGTGATCCTAACTGACAGGGAATTTTTACTTGGATTAAATGTCAGGAATTGTGAAAAACTGAGTTGAAATGTATTTGGCTAAGATGRATGTAAACTTCCGACTTCAGCTGTATTAGATCCAATGTGTCACAATATATATTTTCAAAAGAAGGTACCTCCCAGCAAACCGGGAACATTCCCAGAACATTAGCTAAGATTCCCATTAAGTTCTAGTTAGGGATCTAACATCTAACAAAATCTATTTATTTAACAAAAATGTTTTATATGAAATATCCTTGCAATGTTCTAACATTCACTGAAATGTTGTGCAAAACATCTGTTACATTCCACAAAAGTTTTTATGTTTGTATGAAACATTTGCCTCATGTTGCAATAACTTTTCTATAAACCTTTTAATCTATTCTTTCATAAAGGTTCACAGAATGTTTCACTAGGTTGTGAGAACAGTCTGGTGGGAATATTTTGGGGACATAACAAAAAATAATGATCCCAACAACTGTCCAGTCGTGCATATACAATGTTTRTTTTAGGGTGTAAAAAAAGGAACYCCTACGTGAGAATGTTGTTTATTGACTACAGCTCAGCGTTCAACACCATAGTTCCCTCCAAGCTAATCACAAAGCTAAGGAACCTGGGATTAAACACCTCCCTCTGCAATGGGATCCTGGACTTCACAACAACACATCCGCCACGCTGACCCTCAACACTGCGGCCCCTCGGGGGTGTGTGCTTAGCCCCCTTCTGTACCCCCTGTTCACCCATGACTGCTTGGCCTTGCACGACTACAACACCATTCTTAAATTTGCCGACGACACGATGGTGGTAGGCCTGATCACAGACGACAATGAGACAGTCTACAGGGAGGAGGTCAGAGACCTGGCAGAGTGGTGCAAGGATAATAACCTCTTCCTCAACGTCAGCAAGACAAAGGAGCTGATCGTAGACTACAGGAAACAGAGGGCCAAGCACAACCATCTTTCACATCAACGGGGCTGTGGTGGAGCGGGTTGAGAGCTTTAAGTTCCTCATTGTCCACATCATTAAGGACCTATCATGGTCCAAACACACCAACTCAGTCGTGAAGAGGGCACGGCAGCGCCTCTACCCCCTCAGAAGGATGAAACATTTTGGCATGGGCCCTGAGATTCTCAAAAAGTTATACAGCTCAACCACTGAGAGCATCTTGAATGGCTGCATCACCGCTTGGTATGGCAACTGCTTGGCAAATGCTACAGAGGGAACTGAGTATGACCCAGTACATCACTGGGTTCGAGCTCCCTGCCATCCAGGACCTCTATACAAATGCGGTGTCAGAGGAAGGKCCTAAAAATTGTCAAAGACTCCAGGCATCCAAGTCATAGACTGTTCTCTCTGCTACTGCACAGCAAACGGTACTGGAGCACCAGGTCTAGGTCCAAAAGGCTCCTCAACAGCTTCTACTCCCAAGTAATAAGACTGCTGAACAGGTAATCAAATGGTTACGCAGACTATTTGCATTGACCACCTTTTTTGTACTGGCTTTATGCACACTCACTGGACTCATCCTTGAGATTCTACAACTTGATTTGAGTCCACATGTGGTAAATTCAATTAATTGAACATGATTTGAATTGTTTGCAGAGCTCTGAGACAGGATTGTGTTGAGGAACAGATCTGGGGAAGGGAACCAAAACATTTCTGCAGCATTGAAGGCCTCCAGGAACACAGTTGCCTCCATCATTCTTAAATTGAAGAAGTCTTTAATCACCTATATTTCTTAGAGCAGGCCACCCGGCAGAACTGAGCAATTTGAGGAGAAGGGCCTTGATAAGAAAGGTGTCCAAGCATCCGATGGTAACTCCAACAGAGCTCCTCTGTGGAGATTGGAGAACCTTCCAGAAGGACAACCATCTCTGAGGCACTCCACCAATCAGGCCTTTATGGTAGAGTGGCCAGAAGGAAGCCACTCCTCAGTAAAAGGCACATGACACCCCGCTTGGAGTTTGCCAAAAGGCACCTAAAGGACTCCCAGACCATGAGAAACAAGATTCTCTGGTCTGATGAAACCAAGACTGAAATCTTTGGCCTGAATGCCAAGAGTCACGTCTGGAGGAAACCAGGCACCGTTCATCACCTGGCCAATACCAACCCTACAGTGAAGCATTGTGGTGGCAGCATCATGCTGTGGGGGTGTTTTTCAGCGACAGGGACTGGGAGACTAGTCAGGATCGAGGGAAAGATGAACTGAGCAAAGTACAGAGATCCTTGATGAAAACTTGCTCCAGAGCACTCAGGACCTCAGACTGGGGCGGAGGTTCACCTTCCAACAGGACAACGACACTAAGCACACAGCAAAAACAATGTAGGAGTGGCTTCGGGACAAGTCCATGAATGTCCTTGAGTGGCCCAGCCAGAGCCCGGACTTGAACCCGATCTAACATCTCTGGAGAGATCTGAAAATAGCTGTGCAGCGACGCTCCCCATCCAACCAGAGCTTGAGAGGATCTCAAGTCAAATCAAATGTATTTGCCAAATACAGCAGYTGTAGACCTTAGCGTTACTTACAAGCCCTTAACCAACAGAAAATAGAAAATATTTACTAATAAACTAAAGTAAAAAAAAGTAACACAATAAAATAACTATAATGAGGCTGTTTACAGGGGGTACCGGTACCGAATCAATGTAGGGGGTACAGGTTAGTCGAGGTAATTTGTACATACAAGTAAGGGTAAACTGACTATGCATAGATAATAAACAGTGAGTAGCAGCAGTGTAAAAACAAAGGGGGCGGGGGGTCAATGCAAATAGTCAGTGTGGCCACTTGATGAATTGTTCAGCAGTCTTACGGCTTGGGGGTAGAAGCTGTTAAGGAGCCTTTTGGACCTAGACTTAGCGCTCTGGTACCGCTTGCCGTGCAGTAGCAGAGTGAACAGTCTATGACTTGGGTGACTGGAGTCTTTGACCATTTTTTGAGCCTTCCTCTGACACTGTCTAGTATTTAAATTRAGCAAAAAAAGAAACGTCCCTTTTTCAAGACCCTGTCTTTCAAAGATAATTTGTAAAAATCCAAATAACTTCACAGATCTTCATTGTAAAGGGTTTCCCATGCTTGTTCAATGAACCATAAACAATTAACCTCAGCTGACTCTTAAGAACCCGACCCCAATTTTCACCTAACATGACATACCCAAATCTAACTGCCTGTAGCTCAGGCCCTAAAGCAAGGATATGCATATTCTTGGTACAATTTGAAAGGAAACACTTTGAAGTTGTTTGTGGAAATTTGACAGGAATGTTTGAGAATATAATACGTCAGATCTTGTAAAAGATCTATCATGTACCATCATCTTTGAAATGCAAGAGAAAGGCCATAATGTATTATTCCAGCCCAGGTGCAATTTAGATTTTCGCTACTAGATGGCAGCAGTGTATGTGCAAGTTTCAGACTGATCCGATGAACAATTGCATTTCTGTTAAATGTTTTTGATCAAGACTGCCCAAATGTACTTAATTTGTTATTTGTTGTTTCATGTTCAAAACTGTGCACTCTCCTCAAACAATTGCATGGTATTCTTTCACTGTAATAGCTACTGTAAATTGGACAGTGCAGTTCATTTTTAACTTTCTGCCAATATCAGATATGTCTATGTCCTGGGAAATGTTCTTGTTACTTACAACCTCATGCTAATCGCATTAGCCTACATTATCTCAACCGTCCCACAGAAGTTAATGAACATGCACCTGTGGAATGGTCGTTAAGACACTAACAGCTTACAGACGGTAGGCAATTAAGGTCACAGTTTGAAAACGTAGGACACTAAGGAGGCCTTTCTACTGACTCTGAAAAACAACTAAAGAAATATGCCCAGGGTCCCTGCTCATCTGCATGAACGTGCCTTAGGCATGCTGCAAGGAGGCATGAGGACCGCAGATGTGGCCAGGGCAATAAATTGCAATGTCCGTACTTTGAGACAGCGCTACAGGGAGACAGGACGGACAGCTGATCATCCTTGCAGTGGCACACCACGTGTAACAACACCTGCACAGGATCGGTACATCCGAACATCACACCTGCGGGACAGGTACAGGATGGCAACAACAACTGCCRGAGTTACACCAGGAATGCACAATCCCTCCATCAGTGCTCAGACTGTCCGCAATAGGCTGAGCGAGGTTGGACTGAGGGCTTGTAGGCCTGTTGTAAGGCAGTTCCTCACCAGACATCACAGGCAACAAAGTCACCTATGGGCACAAATCCACCGTCGCTGGACCAGACAGGACTGGCAAAAAGTGCTCTTTACTGACGAGTCGCAGTTTTGTCTCACCAGGGGTGATGGTTGGATTCGCGTTTATCGTCGAAGGAATGAGCTTTACACCGAGGCCTGTACTCTGGAGCGGGATTGATTTGGAGGTGGAGGGTCCGTCATGGTCTGGGGCGGTGTGTCACAGCATCTCGGACTGAGCTTGTTGTCATTGTAGGCAATCTCAACGCTGTGCGTTACATGGAAGACATCCTCCTCCCTCATGTGGTACCCTTCCTGCAGGCTCATCCTGACATGACCCTCCAGCATGACAATGCCACCAGCCATACTGCTCGTTCTGTGTGTGATTTCCTGCAAGACAGGAATGTCAGTGTTCTGCCATGGCCGGCGAAGAAGCCGGATCTCAATCCCATATTGAGCATGTCTGGGACCTGTTGGATCGGTTGGTGAGGGCTAGGGCCATTCCCCCCAGAAATGTCCGGGAACTTGCAGGTGCCTTGGTGGAAGAGTGGGGTAACATCTCACATCAAGAACTGGCAAATCTGGTGCAGTCCATGAGGAGGAGATGCACTGCAGTACTTAATGCAGCTGGTGGCCACACCAGATACTGACTGTTACTTTTGATTTTGACCCCACCTTTGTGCAGGGACACATTACAATTTCTGTTAGTCACATGTCTGTGGAACTTGTTCAGTTTATGTCTCAGTTGTTGAATCTTGTTATGTTAATACAAATATTTACACATGTTAAGTTTGCTGAAAATAAACGCAGTTGACAGGGAGAGGACATTTCTTTTAGTTTAGGTCCTGGATGGCAGGAAGTTAAGCCCCAGTGATGTACTGGGCTGTAATTACTACCTTCTGTATGTCCTTACGGTCGCATGCCTAGCAGTTGCCATACCAGGCGGTGATGCAACCGGTCAGGATGCTCTCGATGGTGCAGCTGCAGCTTCCAAATTTTTTCAGTCTCCTGAGGGGGAAAAGGCATTTTCATGCCCTCTTCATGACTTTCTTGTTATGTTTGGATCATAATAGTTTGTTGGTGATGAGGACACCAAGGATCTTGAATCTTGATCTCTGCCCACTCCACTACAGCCCTGTCAATGTGAATGGGGCATTTTCGTACCTCCTTTTCCTGTAGTCCACAATCATCTCCTTCATCTTGCTCACGTTGAGGGAGAGGATGTTGTCCTGGCACCACACTGCCAGGMCTCTGACCTCTTCCTTATAGGCTGTCTCATCGTTGTCTGTGATCAGGCCTACCACCATTGTGCCGTCAGGAACCTTAATGATGGTGTTGGTGTCATGCTTGGCCTGGGTCAACAAGGAGTACAGGAGGGGACTAAGCACGCACCCTTGAGGTGTCTCCGTGTTGAAGGTCAGCGTGGCAGATGTGTTGTTGCCTACCCTTACCACCTGGAGGCGGCCAGTCAGGAAGTCCAGGATCCAGTTGCAGAGGGAGGTGTTTAGGCCCAGGGTCCTTTGCTTGGTGATGAGCTTTGTGAGCACTATGGTGTTGAACACTGAGCTGTAGTCAATGAACAACATTCTCACATATGTGCAGTGGTGTAAAGTACTTAAGTAAAAATACTTTAAAGTACTACTTCAAATCAAATCAAATGTATTTATATAGCCCTTCGTACATCAGCTGATATCTCAAAGTGCTGTACAGAAACCCAGCCTAAAACCCCAAACAGCAAGCAATGCAGGTTGTAGAAGCACCTGAGTCATTTTTTTGGGTATCTGTACTTTACTTTGCTATTTATATTTTTGACTACTTTTACTTTTACTTCACTACATTTCTAAAGAAAATAATGTACTTTTTACACCATACAGTTTCCCTGAAACCCAAAAGTACTCATTACACTTTGAATGCTTAGCAGAAAATAAAAATGGTCAAATTCACACACTTATCAAGAGAACATCCCTGGTTATGACTACTGCCTCTGATCTGGCGGTCTCACTAAACACACGTGTTTCATTTGTAAATTATGGCTGGCTGAGTGTTGGAATGTGCCCCTGGCTATCCGCTAATCAAAAAAAAGAAAGAAAATGGTGCAGTCTAGTGGATACTTAAGTATATTTGAGCAATTATATTTACTTTGATACTTAAGTATATTTAAAACCAAATACTTTTCGACTTATACTCAAGTAATATTTTACTGGGAGTGTTTCACTTTTACTTGAGTCATTTTCTGTTTAGCTATCTTTACTTTTACTCAAGTATGAGAGTTGGGTACTTTTTCCACCGCTGCACAGGAATGTTTTTTGTACCATGATACAAACATATATTTGTATATTACTCGCTAATGTTCAGTCTCTGAATAATACAGTTGATAAGCTGAGGGCTAGGATTTCCTTCCAGAGGGACATCAGGGATTGTAACATTCTCTGTTTCACGGAAACATGGCTCTCTCGGGATACACTGTCTGAGTCTGTACAGCCAGTTGTGTTCTCAGTTCATCACGCAGACAGGAAGAAATATCTCTCCGGGAAGAAGAAGGGAGGGGGTGTACGTTTCATTATTAACTACTCATGGTGTGATTGTGATAACATACAGGAACTCAAGTCCATTTGTTCACCCGACCTAGAATTCCTCACAATCAAATGCTGACCGTATCACCTCCCAGGAGAATTCTCTTCAGTTATAGTCACAGCCGCGTATATTCCCCCTCAAGCCGATACCACGACAGACCTCAAAGAACTTCACTGGACTTTATGCAAACTGGAAAACATATATTGTGAGGCCTCATTTATTGTTGCTGGAGATTTTAACAAAGCAATTTTGAGAAAAACTTTTACCGAAGTTCTATCAACGCATTGACTGTAGCACTCGCGCTGCTAAAACACTGGATCACTGCTACTCCAACTTCCGAGATGTCTACAAGACCCTCCCTCGCCCTCCCTTCGGCAAATCTGACAACGACTCCATTTTGCTCCTCCCTTCCTATAGGCAGAAACTCAAACAGGAAGAACCCGTGCTAAGGACTATTCAATGCTGGTCTGACCAATCGGAATCCACGCTTCAAGATTGTTTTGATCACACGGGCTGGGATACAGTATGTTCTGTGTAGCCTCCGAGAAAAACAATGACAAATACACTGATACGGTGACTGAGTTTATCAGGAAGTGTATAGGAGATGTTGTACCCAATGTGACTATTAAAACCTACCCTAACCAGAAACCGTGGATAGATGGCAGCATTTGCGCAAAACTGAAAGCACAAAACACCGCATTTAACCATGGCAAGGTAATGGGCAATATGCCCGAATCTAAACAATGTAGTTATTCCCTCTGTAAGGCAATCAAACAGGCAAACGTCAGTATAGAGACAAAGTGGAGTCCCAATTCAACGGCTCAGACACGAGACATATGTGGCAGGTTCTACAGACAATTACGGACTACAAAAGGAAAACCAGCCACGTAACAGACACCGAAGCCCTGCTTCCAGACAAGCTAAACACCTTCTTTGCCCGCTTGGAGGATAACACAGTACCACTGATGTGGCCCGCTACCAAGGACTGTGGGCTCTCCTCCGTGGCCGATGTGAGTAAGTCATTTAAGCGTGTTAACCCTCYCAAGTCTGCCTGTCCAGACGGCATCTCTAGCCGCATACTCAGAAAATGCAGAGACCAGCTGGCTGGAGTGTTTACGGACATACAGTTGAATACAGTCGGAAGTTTGCATACACCTTAGGCAAATACATTTAAACTCAGTTTTTCACAATTCCTGACATTAAATCCAAGTAAGAATTCCCTGTCTTAGGTCAGTTATATCACCACTTTATTTTAAGAATGTGAAATGTCAGAATAATAGTAGGGAGAATGATTTATTTCAGCCTTTATTTCTTTCATCACATTCCCAGTGGGTCAGAAGTMTACATACACTCAATTAGTATTTGGTAGCATTGCCTTTAAATTGTTTAACTTGGGTCAAATGTTTCGGGTAGCCTTCCACAAGCTTCCCACAATAAGATGGGTGAATTTTGGCCCATTCTGCCTCATGATGCCATCTATTTTGTGAAGTGCACCAGTCCCTCCTGCAGCAAAGCACTCCCACAACACGATGCTGTCACCCCCGTGCTTCACGGTTGGGATGGTGTTCTTTGCCTTGCAAGCATCCCCTTTTTTCCTCCAAACATGACGATGGGCATATGGCCAAACAGCTATATTTTTGTTTCATCAGACCAGAGGACATTTCTCCAAAAAGTACGATCTTTGTCCCCATGTGCAGTTGAAAACTGTCGTCTGGCTTTTTTTATGGCGGTTTTGGAGCAGTGGCTTCTTCCTTTTTGAGCAGCCTTTCAGGTTATGTCGATATAGGACTCATTTTACTGTGTATATAGATATTTTTGTACCTGTTTCCTCCATCTTCACAATGTCATTGCTGTTGTTCTGGGATTGATTTGCACTTTTCGCACCAAAGTACGTTCATCTCTAGGAGACAGAATGCTTCTCCTTCCTGAGCAGTATGATGGCTGCGTGGTCCCATGGTGTTTATACTTGCGTACTATTGTTTGTACAGATGAACTTGGTACCTTCAGGCGTTTGGAAATTGCTCCCAAGGATGAACCAGACTTGTGGAGGTCTACAATTTTTGTCTGAGGTCTTGGCTAATTTCTTTGGATTTTCCCATGATGTCAAGCAAAGATGCACAAATTTTGATGGTAGGTCTTGAAATACATCCACAGGTACACCTCCAATTGACTCAAATTATGTAAATTAGCCTATCAGAAGCTTCTAAAGCCATGACATTTTTTTCTGGAATTTTCCATGCTGTTTAAAGGCACAGTCAACTTAGTGTATGTAAACTTCTGAACCACTGGAATTGTGATACAGTGAATTATAAGTGAAATAAACTGTCTGTAAACAATTGTTGGAAGAATTACTTGTGTCATGCACAAAGTAGATGTCCTTACCGACTTGCCCAAACTATAGTTTGTTAACAAGAAATTTGTGGAGTGGTTGAAAAATGAGTTTTAATTACTCCAACCTAAGTGTATGTAAACTTCCGACTTCAACTGTTTTCAATCTCTCCCTATCCCAGTCTGCTGTACCCACATGCTTCAAGATGGCCACCATTGTTCCTGTACCCAAGAAAGCAAAGGTAACTGAACTAAATGACTATCGCCCCGTGGCTTTCACTTCTGTCATCATGAAGTGCTTTGAGAGACTAGTCAAGGTTCATATCACATCTACCTTACTTGACACCCTAGACCCACTTCAATTTGCTTACCGCCCCAATAGATGAACCGGCGATGCAATCGCCATCGCACTGCATACTGCTCTATCCCATCTGGACAAGAGGAATAACTATGTAAGAATACTGTTCATTGACTATAGCTCAGCATTCAACACCATAGTACCCTCCAAGCTCATCATTAAGCTTGAGGCCCTTGGTCTGAACCCCGCCCTGTGCAACTGGGTCCTGGACTTCCTGACGGAATTCCCCCAGGTGGTGAAGGTAGGAAACAACACTTCCACTTTGCTTTACATATTTTGCAATACTCATCTCATATGTATAAACTGTACTATATTCTATTCTATTCTACTGTATCATAGTCTATGCCACTCTGACATTGCTCGTCCATATATTCTTAATTCCATTCTATTCTTAATTGCAATGCATTGTGTGTATTGTTGTGAAATTGTTAGATATACTTGGTAGATATTACAAGCATTTCACTACACCCGCAATAACATCTGCTAAACATGTGTATGTGATCAATACAATTTGATCAAATTTGATTTGACATTATCTGAATGTCAACACAACTGGACAGTTTTAGTGTTTAGGGAAACTATCTCTTGGCATATCCCCACATGTCACGCCCTGACCATACAGAGCTTTTATTCTCTATGTTGGTTAATTTTCTATGTCAGAACCTCCTGAGACGGTCCACAGTCCGGAACCTCCTGAGACGGTTCACAGTCAGGAACCTCCTGAGACGGTCCACAGTCCGGAACCTCCTGAGACGGTCCACAGTCCAGAACCTCCTGAGACGGTCCACGGTCCGGAACCCCCTGAGACGGTCCACGGTCCAGAACCTCCTGAGACGGTCCACTGTCCGGAACCCCCTGAGACGGTCCACGGTCCGGAACCTCCTGAGCCAGCGACGGTCTGCAGTCCAGAGCCTCCAGCGACGGTCTGCGGTCCAGAGCCTCCAGCGACGGTCTGCGGTCCAGAGCCTCCAGCGACGGTATGCGGTCCAGAGCCTCCAGCGACAGTCTGCGGTCCAGAGCCTCCAGCGGGGGTTCTCAGTTCAGAGTCTRCTGCGAGGGTTCCCAGTCCGGAGCCTCCGGCGACGATCTACGGTCCGGTATTCCCCGGCGACAATCTATGGTTTGGAGTCCCCAGCGACGATCCACGGTCCGGTTCCTCCGGCGAGGATCCACGGTCCGGTTCCACCGGCGACGATCCACGGTCTGGAGCATCCGGCGACGATCCCCGCACCAGAGCCGCCATTGAGGATAACGTGTCCTCGAGCGGAGTGGGTGCTTCGCCCCGCACCGGAGCCGCCCCTGACTGTACCTTTGGGGGGTACTGTCACGCCCTGACCATAGAGAGCTTTTTATTCTCTATGTTGGTTAGGTCGGGGTGTGACTAGGGTGGGTCATCTAGGTGATTATGTGTTTATGTTGGCCAGGTATGGTACATAATCAGAGGCAGCTGTTTGACGTTGTCTCTGATTGGGGATCATATTTAGGCAGCCATTTCCCCTTTGCTTTGTGGGATCTTGACTATGGATAGTTGCATGTTAGCACTATTGTTAGCTTCACGTTTCGTTTTGAGATGAATTTCTTTTGGTTTTGCTGTGAGTTTCACTTAGAAATAAAAAGATGTGGAACCCAGATCACGCTGCGCTTTGGTCCACTCATTATAACGATCGTGACACCACAATGTTCCCACAAACTAAATAAATATTTTAGGAACTTTTACAGAACATATATTACAAGAATATTCTTGTAACATTTTTTGCAACCTAATAGAAACATTGTAATAATCAGCACAAATGGACAGTTTTTGTGTTTTGGGGACATATCACCTATCATTGTCATGTGATTTGGGTGGGCATTCTATGTTCTTTTTTCTATGTTTTGTATTTCTTTGTTTTGGCCAGGCATGGTTCTCAATCAGGGACAGCTGTTTATCGTTGTCTCTGATTGGGAACCATACTTAGGTAGCTTTTTCCCACATGTGTTTTGTGGGTAGTTATTTTCTGTTTAGTGTTTTGCACCTGACAGGACTGTTTCGGTTTTTCTCTTTGTTATTTTGTTATTAGTGTTCAGTTTCAATAAAAAGCATGAACACTTACCACGCTGCGCTTTGGTCCACACCTTCTTCAACAGATGACCGTTACAATCATGTCCCAAATTTTTCCCACAAACTAATGAAACATTCTGGGAAACTTTAAAGAACCAATTATATGTGTTCTGGGAACGTTCTTGTAAAATCATGTGTGTTTTTTGCACGCTAAAAGAAACATTGTAGAATTGTCCGCACAACTGGACAATTTTTGTGTTTTGGGAACACATCTTTTGTGATGTCCGCACATTGTTCTCACCGGACTCTTCCCACAACCAAATTAAACATTCTGGGAATCTTGAAAGAACAGATTAAATGTGTTCTAGGACCGTTCTTGCAACATCAGGTGAATGTTTTATACAAACATTCTATAATCATCACCACAACTGGAAAGTTTTTGTGTTATGAGAACATTTGCCGCAACCTAACAAAAGTTCTGGGAACCTTCACAGAACCGGTTTTGGTTTGCTGGGCTTCCTTTACGGTATAGATCTAACAAGATAAGAATGTAAGATTGCATGCATTCCATGTAAATAAATTCCTCAATACTCTTCAAAAGAGTGTATGTCTTGCGGGCTCTGTGAAACAGAGAGAGGACAGCTAGATGACTGATCACTCGTCAATTTCATGCGTTCCTTCACTCCCATTACTCATCTGCACCGACCCTGTCACTCTCTGCAGCTGCTCGCCTTCCCTCCTCTCCACCACTCATTTTTCTCTTCCTTCCTAACTTTCTCTATTGTTATTTACTCCTCACCAAACAGCCCATCTTCTGAGGTATCATTTTAATGGGTTATTGTATCATAATGTGGCAGGGGCCTGAAAATGGACAGATTAAAAAAAGGAGAGAAGAGAAGTCCGGGTCTTTTATGTAGGCGGTTGAGTTTAGTTACATGGCATATGTTCTTTTTTTCTCCTTTACTTTTGTTGGGCAGGGGGTTAGCTGGCTATAGAGGGGGGTTGTCATAATGTGTTGCGTTGTCCACTCTGGATCGCAGGGTCAGATTAAAAAGCAGACCCTGGTCCTTCTTAGCCGTGGTCCCCACACAGGACACAATGACAGGGGGCGATCCATCACGGCTGTCCCTAATAGGGAGGGGGTTGCTGGGGGTGAAGGGCTGCAGGGCTGGGGCCTGGGTCTGGGCCTGGATGGGTGATGGAGGGGAAAGGGAACAGGATGGGGCTGGTTAAAGTTTAACCAGGAGTCTTCCTACACACTAAGAACTACATTCAAGACCCATTCTCTGGTGGTGGGAGATGCCGATGTTTCGGCAACCCCAAATACGTGACCCATCGCCCACTCTTCCCCCCTGTCACCCACTCACAGCCCTGCACCCAACTGGTTCCACACAGATCAGGGCGGCAAATTTAAGTTCTTAGCTTGGGAAGAAAATTGCTCCGAACTACCTCCCCCTCCCCCCTCCCC
>NC_036857.1:4862172-4880083 GCF_002910315.2 Salvelinus sp. IW2-2015 | reverse complement strand
CTCCCTCCCTCTCTCTCTCTCTCTCTCTCTCTCTCTCTCTCTCTCTCTCTCTCTCTCTCTCTCTCCTCTCTCTCTCTCTCTCTCTCTCTCTTTCACACCACACACACACACCAGTACCAAGACCATGTGGGTATATTAAACTAGCCCTCTAACCCTTATATTTACTGACTGTGACTTCATATTCCAAATTCCTACCGACTTGCCCCAATTTGTCTATGCCACTATCAATAAAAAGTGTCAACACATTCTGCAGTGGATCAATAGCAATGGGTACTTTTGATTGTGAAGCCTTGGCCCCATAGCACGCTGTGTTACAGCGTTTTAATAGTATTTAATACACTGTTACCACACTTGAAATCTCTCTCTCTTTGCTCATGTCTGAGTAGTCCCCTCAGTATGCATGGTCCTTGGCCAAGAGCTGGAGTCACGCGCCCACATGACTTGATTAGACTTGATGAGATGACTTGACCCTCCAACACACACTTAATAATGCAGTCATTTCTGCCCGTTTGACATGGGGAGGGGCTGAGGGAGGCAGCCACTCTAATGGTGGATGGTGGGGACAGGGGGGCAGAAGTATGATGAAGGGGTTCAGGGTGAGACAGGTGGTGGGCGGCTCAGAATGAGAGTGGTATGGGAGTGAGGTCGAGGGGGCTAAAAAAATAGGTGGGGGGATGGGAGATATGGGAAATGTGGTTGAGAGTGAGACGTGGAAGGAGTCATTCTGGGCCTGAGAGAGAGGCAGAGTGGGGAGTATGGAAAGGGGTTGAGAGGGAAGGGTGAGGGTATTCGGGGCGGTGGGGGGGGAGCTGTCCGTTTGTACAAACCTAAGAATCCGTCATGTGTCGCCTCCTATTTCTCCTCGCTGGGTTGAGGTGGCGCCGACAGCCGGGACTTTTCCTCTCCCTCCTCGCCACGCGTAAATGACATTACGGAAATTGTGTTTGTGCCGTCGCCTGGACTGGGGGCTCCTGGGAAACTGTGGGGGTAGGGTGGGATGGGGGGTGAGGGGGTCACAGAAGGAGAGAGAGATGAGAGAAAGAAGGGGGGAGAAGGAGAGGGAGAGAAGGGCTGTTGTCAGCAATTTCCTGAGGGGACATGGACCTCTGTCTTGTCCCCCAAAATCCCACAGGTACATACAGGTGTGTGTAAGTGTGAGTGCATGCGTGTTTGTTTGTTTTTGTGTGTTTGAAGTATATTCTGTATGTGTAGCAGGTCATTTCAGTGAAGAGTGGAGGTAATATCTTTGAACTGGACTAACACAGCAATCAGTGAAGCTTACTTCATAATGTACGTTCATGTCCACTGCAATCTATAAGTTTACCTCATAATGTACGTTCATGTTCACGTGCAATCTATAAGTTTTACTTCATAATGTACGTTCATGGTTCACTGCAATCTATAAGTTTACTTCATAATGTACGTTCATGTCCACTGCAATCTATAAGTTTACTTCATAATGTACGTTCATGTCCACTGCAATCTATAAGTTTACTTCATAATGTACGTTCATGTCCACTGCAATCTATAAGTTTACTTCATAATGTACGTTCATTTGTCACTGCAATCTATAAGTTTACTTCATAATGTACGTTCATGTCCACTGCAATCTATAAGTTTACTTCATAATGTACGTTCATGTCCACTGCAATCTATAAGTTTACTTCATAATTGACGTTCATGTTCACTGCAATCTATAAGTTTACTTCATAATGTACGTTCATGTCCACTGCAATCTATAAGTTTACTTTCATAATGTACTGTCATGTCACTGCAATCTATAAGTTTATACTTCATAATGTACGTTCATGTTCCATGCAATCTATAAGTTTACTTCATAATGTACGTTCATGTCCACTGCAATCTATAAGTTTCCTTCATAATGTACGTTCATGTCTCACTGCCAATCTATAAGTTTACTTCATAATGTACGTTCATGTTCACTGCAATCTATAAGTTTACTTCATAATGTACGTTCATTGTCCACTGCACATCTATAAGTTTACTTCATATGTACGTTCATGTCCACTGCAATCTATAAGTTTACTTCATAATGTACGTTCATGTTCACTGCAATCTATAAGTTTACTTCATAATGTACGGTTCATGTCCACTGCAATCATAAGTTTTACTTCAAATGTACGTTCATGTCCACTGCGATCTATAAGTTTACTTCAATATGTACGTTCATGACCACTGCAAACTATAAGTTTACTTCATAATGTACGTTCATGTTCACTGCAATCTATAAGTTTGCTTCATAAAATAGATTCACATGCTGTTTTCCTCATTAGCTTGTGAGGCAACACCCGTGTTATTTTCTAGACTGTAAGCAAAATTATTTCAGGAGGGAAAAATGGCTCATTTTCATCTAATGCCTCTGTGAAATCATGGGCTGAAATGCATGTTCAAATGCTTGTCATTTAAGAGATGCAAGATACATGAGCAGAAATACATGGCCACGGGAAAGTAGCTGCCTGTCGACATCAATTCTGAGAATGAATGTGTCCCAACAAATCTTGTTGTTTTATTTCTGCCATCACCCCCCTGCCTCCATAACGCGCCTTTAGTCATTAGTCCTGATACTTAGTGATTGACACCCAGTTAAAGTGCACCTTCAGTGCATCGCTTATCACGACCCACCGACGCGTGCACACACACACACACACGCGCACACACACATTAATATTTACTCACTTAAACACACATACACACACACACACACTCTTAAACCCCAACGTGGACATAAATTTCTCCAGCTGTGACTTCTAAGACAAATAGCCAATAAAAGTGCCAGGGGTGTTCACACACATTTCTGGCACAATCAAATCAATTTCCTCTAAGTAGCCATAAACATGTTCCCAGTTAAAAGGGATGAGGGGCCCCTTTATCCCTGGGCCCCTGGCCTCCTCCTCCACCCCAGAGGCCCCTATACAGAGGTCAGGACCATATAGAGCCACAGTCTGATCCATCTCCCTCAGCCTGGCCCTGGACCCAATACATCTCCACCCATCCATTCATCTCAACCACTTAGAGAGAGATCAGGGCCTTAAGCCACATTTAGGCCTTTTCACAGCCATTTCAGCCACGTTTTCTGATTTCAGGACAACCACCATTAATCAGTTCCAGGAAGATCATTGACAAAGGGAGGCAGAGGGGGAGGCCTGCTTGGGCCCTGCAGGGGGTTTGGACCCTGAGAGAAGGCTGTGATCCACTCTAGGGCCCTGGCTGCCCTCCAGGCCTGTGAAGGTCCCTGGGATCAGACAAGAGGCCTGTGTGTTGTGGCTGGGCGTTCATTATTAATATTCCTTACTGAGGGTCCATGATCAGCAGTGATCTTTCTATCATTAAAGACTTCAGAAAGCTTCACCTTGGACTGGCCCCTCCTCTCTCTCGTTCTCTCTCTCTCTCTCTCTTTCTCACTTTCTCCCCATCTCTTCTCCAGTACAATGCAGCTACTGTAGTTACTCCAAAGGGGGTGCTGGGTATACAATTGATGTTGATGCATCTCCCATGGCGGTTGATTGTAATTGTAATTGAGCATAACCACTCCTCGCATATTAACACCATGTAAACCCCCATTCATACATACACACAACCCCCCCCCTTCTCTGTCTACTAAACCTCATGCTCCAACTTACACTCATGGGAGTTGACACCCGGCTCCTACAAATCCAGTTAATATTCAATGGTTCATTAAAAATAGATTTGGAGCCGTAAAAGGGGAAATCAAACATATTGTATGTGAACACTGACTCTTGCCTTTACTTTTAATTGTCCTTTATGGCTGAGATTTGGCCCTGGCCCCAAGTTTGGGATGGCCTGGGGGATAAAGCTCAGGGTCACAGTGGCCAGAGCTAGGCCCGCCTCGACCCAGACTAACCCAGGCCTTAAAGGACCAGACCAGAGAGAGCAGTTTTTACTGCTGAAATATTCAGGAGGCTGAGCATGCCCTAAGAGACTGGAGAGGAGGGGGAAACACTAGCCCTTATTTTCACCTCTACTACACTYATTTCAGAGCGCTCTAAGGTTGTTGATAAGACTAGACCCATATCTGAAGGTGATGCCTGTTTAAACACAGTATTAGAATCTGTGGCTACATGTGGTTAGAAAACAAGGTGGCCAGGTGTGTGTTCAGTGTTTGATGGGAGAATTGTTAGTTACTGGCAAGAAGCATGTCTGAAAAGAGGTTCTGGTATCTGTCCTTGCCTTTGCCCTGTTGCTTGTGTTCAATGTCCATCCAATGTCCATAATTAAGCAACTGAATATTGCAATGTATCAGTGTCATGGGAAGTTTGTCTGATGTCAGCTGTTTGTTTTGATCAGGTTGAGTCTCTCTGTCCCAAGAGCTCTTTACATGTCATACCACTACAATGTCACATTATGGCTTTAGGGAAAGGAAAGCGAGATACCTAGCCAATTGCACAACTGAATGCTCCAGTTTCAACTGTTCTGCCTGCGGCTATGGAACCCTGGCCTGTTCACCGGACGTGCTGCCTGTCCCAGACCTGCTGTTTTCAACTCTCTAGAGACAGCAGGAGCGGTAGAGATCCTCTCAATGATAGGCTATGAAAAGCCAACTGACATTTACTCCTGAGGTGCTGACCTGTTGCACCCTCGACAACCACTGTGATTATTATTATTTGACCATGCTCGTCATTTATGAACATTTGAACATCTTGGCCATGTTCTGTTTTCATCTCCACCCGGCACAGCCAGAAGAGGACTGGCCACCCCTCATAGCCTGGTTCCTCTCTAGGTTTCTTCCTAGGTTCTGGCCTTTCTAGGGAGTTTTCCCTGGGGTTTTAGGCTGGGTTTCTGTACACCACTTTGAGATATCAGCTGATGTAAGAAGGGCTATATCAATTGATTTGATTTGAATGCATTCAAACGAAATGTGTCTTCCGCATTTAGCCCAACCCCTCTGATTCAGATGTCATCGGCACCCAGGGAAAATTTGTTGTTGGGGGTTAACTGCCTTGCTCAAGGGCAGCATGGCAGATTTTTCTACTTTGCTGGCTTGGGGATTCAAAACCAGGGAGGAGAGGAGAGAGGTTGGTGGGTGAGAGAGAGAGTGGGGGGAGTGAAAAAGGGGGGGTGGAGAAGAGGTTGGGTAGAGAGAAGATGGGGGATGAGAGATAGTGCTGAGCGTGAGAGATAGTTGAGGGGCGTGAGAAGAGAACGGGGAGTGAGAGCATAGCGGGGAGTGTAGAGAGAGGTGGCGATAACAAGAGAATGGCGTGATAGAGAGATGGGGGAGTGAGAGAGATATGGCAGAGAGAGAGGTGGTGAGAGGTGGGACAGAAAGGTGAAGAAACTCTTCAGGGTCTGGTAGAGGAGAGAGGAAGGAGAAAAGAGGTAGAGGGAGAGAGGAAGAAGAAAGAGAGACAGGAAGGAAAGAGAGAGAGTTGAGAAAGAGCAGAGGAGAGAGAGAGAGACTGAAGGAGAAAGAAGGCAGAAGCAGAGGAGAGTGTGGAAACGAGGAGGGAGAGAGAGAGAGAGGATGGAAGAAGAGGCAGGAAGGAGAGAGAGAGGGTGGAGAAAGAGAGGAAGGAGAGAGAGAGGGTGGAGAAAGAGAGGAGGGAGAGAGAGAGAGAGAGGATGGAGAAAGATGGTCAGAGTCTGTCTGTCACAGAGAGACAGGGAAAAAAGACAGTCAGGAAGATTCTCTGAGCTGTTTGATTCATGCAAATTGAAAAGGCGTATCGATTGATAATTGATTTACTTTGATACATGCGTCCGCAGTCGACGTAGCGATACACAGACCTGTCTCTCCACCATTCTGTGACTCGCCCCTCATTTGGACAAATCAAATTCATCTGTCCATGTATTCCTCCCCTCATCCCCCCATCCATCAGTCTCATTAGATCACCCCTGTCAACTCCCAGAGGTGTTTGTGAGTGTGTGTGGGTGCATACGTGCTTGTGTACGTGTGTGTATGTGTGTGTGTGGGTGCATACGTGCTTGTGTACATGTGTGTATGTGTGTGTGTGGCCTCCACCTCCAGTTTCCTCTGCAAAGCCAGTGAATCCTGTGACCAAGAATGAGCAGGTGTTATTCCCATGCATTAAAGGAGGACCTGGTGACAATTTACAACATTAATAAATGACAGGCGAAGAGAGAGGGCGGTGGGAGCGCGAGACGGAGGGAGAAGTGGAGGGAGGATAAGAGTAGGGCAGGGTGCACTTTGATTTAAGGACAGTCTGCAAGTCAAATCTATTCAATGTGAAGGAGAGAACATGTTAAAGACCTGTGAAAGAGTGTAAATAGTCAAATGCTATTCGGCTATGAACTCTATGGCCTGTCCTCCCTCTCCACCTCATGCTCCTCACATGTTCTCACCTCCTCCAACTTCATTGCTTCCTCTTCTGCTTCTTTCAGTGTCTACCTTCATTCTGCCCTTCCTCCTTTTCATCCACACCACCATTTCTTCTCCTTCTTCACAGACAGACAGACATTCAAGATTCATTTGAAATTCGATAGTTGGATATATAGATAAAGTGCAGACAGATATACAGCAGGGGTAGGTGGCCATTGAGTCAGACTGTTTGATTTAAGGTCTTTCAGCCACTTTATCACAGATCTGTTTTGGGCCCATTTATTTATATGCAATATTGATTTCATTATCCTGCCAGTAAAAGGGTTCATAGAGGCCTGTGTTCATCATGATGTGTGTGTGTGTACGTGTGTGTGTGTTTAGCCCCGTGGGGGATAAGTCTCATGCTCCTCTCTCTCTCTCTCTCTTATTCTTCAGTCTCTCTCTCTCTCTCTCTCTCTCTCTCTCTCCTCTCTCTCTTCTCCTTCTCTCTCTTCTCTCTCTCTCTCTCTCTCTCTCTCCTCTTTCTCTCTCTCTTTCTCTCTCTCTCTCTCTTCTCTCTCTCTCTTCTCTCTCTCTCTCTCTCTCTCTCTCTCTCTCCTCTCTCTCTCTCTCTCTCTCCTCTCTCCTCTCTCGTCTCTCTCTCTCTCTCTCTCTCTCTCTTTCGCTCTCATCCCTTGTCTTCTCTCTCTTCTCTCTGTCTGTCTCTCGCTTTCTCTCTGTCTCTCTATCTCTATCTCTTGCTTTCGACTCTCTCTCTATGTCTTTCTCTTCTTTCTCTCTTTACTCCTCTCTCTCTGCTGAGGCTTAAATACTTTCAAAATGGTGGTCTTAATCTTGAGCAGATGACTAATTAAAGGAGATTAGAGCTTTGGGTCCTTTCCCCAGCGGACATTATGGCTATGGTATTAAACCAAGTGCTTGTGTTAATTACTGTCAACTCACACTTTAAAAATGTGGTATATTATATATTTAATTCTTGAATCTATCTCTTTATTCACCAAATTAAAATAATAGTGTCTTTGTGGACGCATTGTTCTCATTCATTAAAAAAGTGGTTTCTTACTCATGATGTGTGTGGTGTTGTGTGGTGTGTGTGTGTGTGGTGTGGGTGTGTGTGTGTGTGTGTTGTGTGTGTGTGGATGTGTGTGTGTGTGTGTGTGTGTGTGTGTGTGTGTTGTTGATGTGTGGTGTGTGTGTGTGTGTGCACACCCTTGTGTGTGGTGTGAATGATTTGAATCACACTAGGAGTACGTTGGTCCGTCTCATCATACTTGGGGGCATTTGGGAATGTATCTCTAATGGAAAGCAACGCTGTTTTTTAAATACTGAATAGGCCTATGAACAGCATAACCCACAGAACCCCACCTGATACCCCGTCGTGCTCTCTTTTAAACAGTCTTTCATGGTTTGGTTAGTGTTATAACTTAGGTCTCATTTAAATGGTTTATACTTGGTGTTGGCCAGGTTGTTGATTATGGTTGAGCCTGCTCAGGGGGTTGACCTGATGGTTCGGGGGTCAATCTAGGGGCCTCATTCGAGCGAAATAGGTCATGCTAGTTTGTTTAAATGGCTGCTGTGTGTGGGTATGTGTGCTTGATATGTGTGGTGTAGTGTGTGATGTGTGTGATTGTCTGGGGATGTTGATAGGACGGGTCACTCAGTGGGGGATTCATTAACAAAGGTGAGGTCATAGTGGACTCCTGGTGATTGGGTTTGGGTATTCGTGAAAGGCAATACATGACTGTTTGGTGGTGGTGTGTGTCTGTGTGTGTGTGTGTGTGTGTGTGTGCTTGTGTTGTGTGTGTTGTGTGTGTGTGTGTGTGTCGGTGTGGTGTGTGTGTGTGGTGTGTGTGTGTGTGTGTGGTGTGTGTGTGGGGTGGTGTGTGGTGTGTGTGCTGATCAACAGACTGGCATCTTGTATTGATTAGGTTCGATTTGCTGTGATGATGTCACGTCTCCTATATCTGTTGCTGCGGGTCACCACGATGATGGGATGCCTGGTCTTGAGAGTATTGTTTATGTATGACATCACCTGCAGTTTCGAGGAAATGTTGAGCATTTTCAAGGTACAAAATAGGTTAGAGTTGTAGCATGCAGAGTTAACATTCTCAGGATGTTCTGTCTTGTCACTGTTTCCTTCCACTGCTCCAGTAATGGCTGCCTGATAACGCTTATCTCCTTTTTACTATTCATCTTTGATAAAACTATAAAGGAAATGAATTTGAGAGTGTAGTCCACTCACCCCAACTTTCTCTTTCTTTCTGTCTCTCTCTCTCTTTCTGTCTCTCTTTCTGTCTCTCTCTCTGTCTCACTCTCAATTCAATTAAATTCAGTGGCTTTTTCGAAATATGTGCTTACATTGCCAAAGCAAGTGGAAAAAAAGACAAAACTAGTTAAAGAAAAAACTAAACAAAGACAAAAACAACCATATATTAACAGTAAACATTACACACAAAGAGAATAACAACGTTTAAAATAGTATATTATTAGTAGTTAAAAAATGCTGTATAACATTTTAAATATTACATAAAAGATTTAGATGCACTATTGTAAAGTGGCTGTTCCACTGGATGTCATAAGGTGAATGCACCAATTTGTAAGTCGCTCTGGATAAGAGCGTCTGCTAAATGACTTAAATGTAAATGTAAATGTAAACATGAGCTATATACTTTTTTTATGACAATGTGCAAATAATAGAATGTACAAATGACAGGGTGAAATAAATAGMCAGATAAATATAGGTTATATTTACATTGTTGATTCTGACCCACTGGMTGACCTTTCCTGTCACGACTTCCGCCGAAGTCGGCTCCTCTCCTTTTTCGGGCGGCGTTCGGCGGTCGACGTCACCGGTCTTCTAGCCATGGCCGCTCCACTTTTCATTGTTCCATTTGTTTTGTCTTGTTTCCCCGCACACCTGGTTTACGTTCCCTAATCACACTACATATATATTCCCTCTGTTCCCCCCATGTCTTTGTGTGGAATTGTTTTGTTACGTGTTTTGTTTGACGCGCCAGGCTGGTTTTTCCCAGGGTACCGTGTTTAACCCGAAGTATGTTTAATTGTTAAACATTTGCATTATTGTGACTGTTGTCGCACTTTTCACTTTTGCCATTGGCTGGAGGTTTTTGACGCAGTTGCATCCGTCTGTTGTTGCTTCTGCCAAATAAAGTGTGCGCCTGATCACAACTCTCTGCTCTCAGAATTCCACAACAACCATGGAGTCAGCAGGAGCAGAGAAGAGCTTGGACTGGGCTGTGCGTAGGTAAGCACCATGGTCTTGTAGTGGATGCAATCTTCAACTGGAAGCCAGTGGAGTGTGCGGAGGAGCAGGGTGACATGAGAGAACTTGTGAAGGTTGAAAACCAGGTGGGCTGCTGCATTCTGGATATGTTGCAGGGGTTTGATGGCACAAGTGGGGAGCCCAGACAACAGCGAGTTGCAATAGTCCAGACGGGAGATGACAAGTGCCTGGATTAAGACCTGCGCTGCTTCCTGTGTGAGGTAGGGTCGTACTCTACAGATGTTGTAGAGCATGAACCTGCAGGAGCGAGTCACTGCTTTGATGTTTACAGAGAACAACAGGTTGTTGTCCAGGGTCATGCCAAGGTTCTTTGCACTTTGGGAGAGAGACACTGTMGAGTTGTCAACCGTCATGGAGAGGTCTTCGAGCGGGCAGGTCTTCCCTTGGGAGCTGAGATATCTGCCAGGCATGCAGAGATGCGTGTCACCACCTAGGTGTCAGAAGAGGGGAAGGAAAAAGGTAGTTGAGTGTCATTTGTATAGCAATATTAGGAGAGACCATGTGAGGATATGACGGAGCCGAGTGACTTGGTGTATAGAGAGTAGAGGGCCTAGAACCCGAGCCCTGGGGTACACCAGTAGTCAGAGTATATGGTGCAGACACAGATCCTCTCCACATCACCTGGTAGGAGCAGCCTGCCAGGTAGGATGTAATCCAATAGTGCATAGCCTGAGACAACCAGCCCTGAGAGGGTGGAGAGGAGGATCTGATGGTTCACGATGTCAAAGACAGTGGATAGATCTAGGAGAATGATAACAGAGGAGAGAGAGTCAGCTTTGGCAGTACGGAGAGCCTCTGTGACACAGAGAAGAACAGTCTCGGTTGAGTGACCCGTCTTGAAACCTGACTGGTTAGGGTCAAGAAGATCGTTCTGAGAGCGATAACAAGAAAGTTCATCAGAGAAAGAAAATAACGAAAGAAGGGATACAGGTCTGTAGTTTTTGATGTCAGATGAGTCGAGTGTTGGTTTCTTGAGGAAGGGAGCAACTCTGGCCTTTTTGAAGTCAGAGGGGACACAGCCAGTGGTCAGGGATGAGTTGATGAGGGAAGCAAGGAATGAGAGAAGGTCTCCAGAGATGGTCTGGAGAAGGGAGGAGGGGATGAGGTCAAGCGGGCAGGTTGTTGGGCGGCCGGCCGTCACAAGACGCGAGATTTCATCTGGAGAGAGAGGGGAGAAAGAGGTCAAGGCGTAGGGTTGTTCTGTGTGAGCGAGACCAGTGGACTCAATAGGCTGAGTTGAATGACTAGCGGATGTCGTCAACCTTTTTTTCAAAGTGGTTGACAAAGTCGTCCGCAGAGAGGGAGGAGGGATGAGGGTGGAGGATTATGGAGGGAGGAGAAGGTGAAAAAGAGTTTCCTAAGGTTAGAGGTAGAAGCTTGAAATTTAGAGTGGTTGAAAGTGGCTTTAGCAGCGGATACAGAGGAATAGAAGTTAGAGAGGAGGGAGTGAAAGGATGAAAGGTCTTCCAGATGTTTAGTTTTCCTCCATTTTCGCTCAGCTGCACGCAGCTCTGTTCTGTAAGCTCGCAATGAGTCCCTCAGCCAATGAGCAGGAGGGAGGGCCAAGCCGGCCGAGAGGAAAGGGGACAGTGCGAGTCATAGGATGTGGAAAGGGAGGACAGTAGTGTCGAAAGAGGCAGAATCAGGAGACAGATGATATGATTTTTTAAAGTCAGTTATTAAGAACAAATTCTTATATACAATGACTTCCTACACCGGCCAAACCCAGACGATGCTGGGCTAATTGTGCGCCGCACTATGGGACTCCCAATCACTGATGGTTGTGATACAGCCTGGATTCGAAACAGYGTGTCTGTAGTGACGCCTCCAGCACTGAGATGCAGTGCCTTCGACCGCTGCGCCACTTAGGAGCCCACCTACTGCCAACAGAACGAAAGAAAAAAGAAAAATAGAAATGCAAGGCTTTATCGTTTTTGTACAGAAATGTTTGGTGATCGACTAGGAATGCCGTGGCTTTAGGTGGTTATGGAATTCAATGGCTCTTTTCAAGACTTTTATAATTAGCGGGTATAGTCTTAATTCTGCTCTGCATGCATTATTTGGGGTTTTACGTTGTACGTGGAGGAAGTTTTTTCAGAATTCTGTATGCAGAGTCTCAATTGGCTGTTTGTCCCATTTTGAGAATTCTTGGTTGGTGACTGAACCCCAGATCTCACAACCATAAAGGGCAATGGGTTCTATAACTGACTGGAGTATTGTTTGCCAAATGCTAATTGGGATGTTGAATTTTATGTTCCTTTTGACGGCGTAGTCTCTCAGATCGTTCAGGCCGAGGCATGTGTAATTCTTTGTGTGCTCTAGGGCAACAGTGTCTAGATAGAATACATGTTCATGGTCCTGGCATCTGGACCTTTTTTGGAACACACTTATTATTGTCTTACTGAGATTCACTGTCAGGGCCCAAGTGTGACAGAATCTGTCCACCAGATCATCTGCAAACAGGAGACATTTGATTTCAGAGTCTAGTAGGGCGAGGCCTGGTGCTGCAGACTATTCTAGTAGGGTGAGGCCTGGTGCTGCAGAGTATTCTAGTAGGGTGAGGCCTGGTGCTGCAGACTATTCTAGTAGGGTGAGGCCTGGTTCTGCAGACTATTCTAGTAGAGTGAGGCCTGGTGCTGCAGACTATTCTAGTAGAGTGAGGCCTGGTGCTGCAGCACATTATAGGGATGGCTGACATGCAGACTATTCAGTTAGGTTGAGAGCCTTGGTGCTGCAGACATATCAGTATAGGGGTGAGGCCTGGTGCTGCAGGATCTAGTTAGCCTTCTCAGACTATTAGGAGGGTGAGTGCCTGGTTGCTGCAGGAACTATTACTAGTACGGGTGAGGCCTGGTGCTGCAGGATTATTCTTAGTGCGTGTAGGCCTGATTGCTGCAGACTATTCTATAGTGAGGCTTGGCAGGCATCATGGGCTCGTGCTGTGCAGACACTCTAGTAGGGTTGAGCCTTGCTGTGCTGCAGACAATTCTAGTTAGGTGAAGCTGGTGGCAACTATCTATAGGTGAGGCTGGAGCCTGCAGACTCATTCTAGTAGGGTGAGCCTGGTGCGCAATTTTCATCAGTTGAGACCTAGTAGGTGAGTGCCTGGTGCTGCAGACACTGCTAGTAGGGTGAGGCCTGGTGCTGCAGACATTCTACTAGGGAGCCGGTGCTGCAGACTAGTCTAGTAGGAGTCTGAGGCCTGGTGGGCTGCAGACTATTCATTAGGGTGAGGCCTGTGCGCAGAAAGAGCGATGCTGTCTGCAGACTATTCAGTAGGGTGAGGCCTGGTCTGCAGACATTCTAGTAAGTGAGCCTGGTGCTGCACGACTATTCTATAGTAAGTGAGTGCACTATGGCGTGGTGCTCAACCGATTCTAGTAGGTGAGGCCTGGTGCTGCAGACTATCTACGTAGGCTGAGGCCTGTGCTGTTGCAGACTTTCTAGTAGGATGGGCCGGTGCTGGCAAGCTATTCAGTAGTTGAGCTGGTCTCGCAGACTAGTTTGTAGGGTGACCCTGGTCTGCAAGCACATTCTAGTTGCCTCCCAAATCATTGATATAGAAATCCTGAGAGGTGAGGCCCTCAAACTGCATCCTGTCTATCTCCCAACCTGAGGGAAGACATCTGTGTATTTATTGCCAATTTCGATCACACACTTGTCTGTGTATGTTGATTTTATAATATCGTAGGTTTCCCCCTCAGCACCGCTTTCCATCAGTTTTTATTGCAAGCCCTCATGCCAAATTGAAAGCAACAAAGCATGAGAAGGCTTTGCTTTTGTTTTGTTTGTTTGTCAAATAGGGTGTGCTGGGTTTATACATGGTCTTTCGTACTGTATTTTGGTAAGAAGCCAATCTTACATTTGCTCAGGACATTGTTTTCACTGAAGAAATGTTGGAGTCTGCTGTTGATGATACAGAAGAGGATTTTCCTGAGGATACTCTTGACCCAGATTCCGCAGTAATTATTGGGGTCAAATTTGTCTCCACTTTTGTGGATTGGGGTGATCAGATCTTGGTTCCAAATATTGGGAAAGAGTTAAGTATAGCTAACTTGAATTTGTGGTCTGTATATTTTATCATTTCATTTAGGATACCATCAACACCACAGGCCTTTTTGGGTTGGAGGGTTTGTATTTTGTCCTGTAGTTCATTCAATGTCATTTAAGATTCCAATGGGTTCTGGTAATCTTTAATAACTGATTCTTAGTTTTGTAAATTGTCATGAATATYTTTTTGCTCTTGGTTCTTTGTTATATGGTTGAAAAGGTTGGAGAAGTGGTTTGTCCATGCATCTTCATTGAATAACTAACTCTTCCTGTTGTTGTTTGTTCAGTGTTTTACAATTTTCCCAGAAGTGACTTGATTCTATAGATTCTTTGATCACATTGAGCTGTTTTCTGACATGCTGTTCCTTAATTTTTCTTAGTGTATTTCTGTACTGTTTTAGTGTTTCCTCATAGTAAAGTTCTATGTTTTGGTTTTCTGGGTCTCTGTGCTTTTGATTGGATAGGTTTCTCAATTCCATTCTTATGTTGCACTCTTCATCAGACCGTTTCTCAATACTGTTTCCTTAGTTTGTCTTCTAGAATTGTTTTTATTTGATATGTCAGCTAATATTTTAACAGTTTTGTTCAGACTTTCTACTGCTAAGTTTACATCTTCACTATTGCAGAGAAACATTTTGTCCAGGAAGTTGTCTAGAAGGGATTGGATTTGTGTTTGGCCAATTGTTCTTTGGTAGGTTTCTACACTATCTTCCTTCCATCTATAGCATTTTTTAATATCATGCAGTTTGTTGGGCTTTGATGCCTAATGGTTGAGTATTGCACTGTTCAAGCAAGTGGTGATTTTTCTGTGGTCTGAAAGGGCTGTTAGTTGGCTGACTGAATGCTCTGCGAGACCATAAAGTAGTGTACAGTACTGCTGCTAAGGGACGAGCTGTAGGTGTACCTATCGTAGGTGTCCCCTCGAAGCCTACGATTGACTATGTACAGACCCAGCATGCGACAGAGCTGCAGGAGCGTTGGCCCATTTRTGTTGGTTATGTTGTTGTAGTTGTGTCTAGAGGGGCATATGGGGAGGGAATGCAGTCCGCTACAGTTAGGTGTTTGTCCCTCTGTGTGCTGAGAGTGTCAGGTTTTTGTCCAGTTCTGACATTTAGATCACCACAGACTAGTACATGTCACTGGGTCTGGAAATGGTTGATCTTCCCCTCTAGGATAGAGAGACTGTCTTTATTAATGTATGGGGATTCTATAGGGGGGATATAGGTAGCACACAGGAGGACATTTTTCTCTTTTGAGATTATTTCCTTATTTATTTCTAACCAGATGTAAAATGTTCCTGATTTTATGAATTTAATAGAGAGGGTTAGGTCAATCAATCAAATGTATTTATAAAGCCCTTCTTATATCAGCTGATGTCACAAAGTGCTGTACAGAAACCCTAATAATAATCACAGTGGTTGTCGAGGGTGCAACAGGTCAGCACCTCAGGAATAAATGTCAGTTGGCTTTTCATAGCCGATCATTCAGAGTATCTCTACCGCTTCTGCTGTCTCTAGAGAGTTGAAAACAGCASGTCTGGGACAGGTAGCACGTCTGGTGAACAGGTCAGGGTTCCATAGCCGSAGGCAGAACAGTTGAAACTGGAGACTGGACAGCAATGTCACGGCCAGGTGGTCTGGGGACAGCAAGGAGTCATCAGTCCAGGTTAGTCCTGAGGCATGGTCTAGGGCTCAGGTTCCTCGAGAGGAGAAAAAGAAAGAAAGAAAAGAAGAAAGAGAGAAAGAAAGAGAGAAAGAGAGAGAGAATTAGAAGAGCATTACTTGAAATTCACACACGACACCGATAAGACAGGAGAAATACTCCAGATATAACAGGACTGACCCGGAGCCCCCCGACACATAAAACTACTGCAGATAAATACTGGAGGCGAGGTACACACCAAATCTATCCAAATAAACCCTGACTCTCTTCCCTGTTTCCACTCCTGGTAGTTGGTGGATTGGGACTACCAGCTCTCTGTAACCTAGTAGGGCAAACCAGTAGGGTCTTGTCTCCTCTATCTCATGTTTCTTGTAGAAATAGCAATGTCTGCGATTCCCTGATCTTTAGCCCAAAGGCAGATGACCTCAGACCTCGAATATTCCAGCATGAGATAGTCAAGGCATTGTGTTCTGTAAAGGTCCCGCAGATTTCTGGAGAGTGTCTCACTTTGATCTGAGCGGAGGTCCGTTGCTCTGTTCGCTCCGGTGTGAGGTGCTGGGGCTTGCGCGTTGAGGGTGATGTCCTTCAGGGTCCTGGCGAAGGTGGGGACTGCTTGTCTTGTTAGAGGTGGACCTGGTCATAAGGCTGTTCAAGTCCAAGGTGGAGTGTAGGAACCAGTAATATTAGTTTTGAAGCACAGTCCTGGAATGGCTTTTCTCTCTCTCTTTCTCGCCTCTTTTTCTCTCTATCTAATCTCTCTTCTGTGTCTCTCTGTCCACTGCACTGTCATGGCCTCCACCCCATTGTAATGGTGGCATTGATAGGGGGCCCGGCACTATATTGCTAGGCAGGCCTATTTTGACAGTACTTCATACTGGGCATGGCTAATGTTTTAAAAGCATTGATTTGCCTGAATTACAACATGCATCAGACTACTTGCCTGTCTGTGGAGGATGTGTGGTGGGGTGTGTGTGTGTGTGTGTGTGTGTGTGTGTGTGTGTGGTGTGTGTGTGTGTGTGTGTGTGTGTGTGTGTGTGTTGTGTGTGTGTGTGTGTGGTGTGTGTGTGTTGTTGTGTGTGTGTGTGTGGTGTGTTTGTCTGTTTGCTGTACCTGCTGCCTGTGAGAGCCCCAAGACAAGATAGCTCCTCTTACATATTCATAACGTTCTCTTCTCTTCCTATCCTTTCATTCCCTTCCATGCACCCCCTGATCATCTCTGGCCAATCGATGCGGCCCCATTAAAAGTGTTTAATTCAATCAAACCGGAAAGTGAGTGCCTGTTTTGGTTCTGGGTCCCTGTCGATATGCATATAATCAATTAGAGTGGGCCTCTGCCTTCTCTCTCTCTCTCCCGTCTTTCTAGCTTTCTTTCTCTTTGGTGTGATGTCTGTCTCTCTCCCTCTCGTTCTCTCTCCTTCCTACTTGGGTCAGTTATATAGCCTGCGGATATTGGAGCTTTGGCTGAGTGAGCTCCAGCTGTATCTAGCTAATCATTTCTTCTGTCCAGAATAAGCCATTCCTCTATCTCTGAGCAGTCATCCTCCTGTCTCCTCCTGTTCTTCTGCTTATATACAGTAATATACTTACTATTTTGCTTATACTGTACGTAACGCTACTATACTATACTGTACAATTACTTAAGCTATACTGTTACTGGTACTGTGACGGTACTGTACTGTACCTTATCTTAACAATACTATGCTATGATATTCAAAAAACTATAGCTATTTGATATGCTATACTGTACTTAATACTATACTGTACTATGCTATGACGTATACTAATACTGTACTATACTGTACTACACTGTATCGATACTTTGCTATTTAATGTTGACTGTATGGTACTATACTGTACTGTACTGTACTTACTAGACTATACTAGACCCCCCCATGGCCTAGTTATATTACAGATTAAATAAAATTAAATAATAAATAATGTACTCTACTACTATGCTAACTATGTATGCATTGATATACTGTACTTACTATGCTATACTATGTTATGGCTATGAATACTCTTACTTGTACTATGCTATACTATTGTTATTGCTATGATATTACTGTACGTACATGCTATACTATGTTATGCTATGATATACTTACTGTACTATGCTATATACTATGTTATGCTATGATATACTCTACTGTACTATGCTATACTATGTTATGTGCTATGATATACTTACTGTACTATGCTATACTATGTTATGCATTGATATACTGTACTTTACTATGCTATACTATGTTATGCTATGAATACTCTACTTATACTATGCTATTACATGTTATGCTATGATATACTGTACTGTACTATGCTATACTATGTTATGCTATGATATACTGTACTGTACTATGCTATACTATGTTATGCTATGATATACTGCTACTGTACTATGCTATTACTGTATACTGTACTTTTGCTGCACTATACTATACTGTACTATACTGTACTATGCTATACTGTACTGTACTGTAAGGTACTACACGTACTATGCTATACTGTACTATGCTATACTATACTGACTATGGACATGTTATGGCAATATACTATACTATGTTGTTACTGTTACTAAG
>NC_036857.1:4857649-4862147 GCF_002910315.2 Salvelinus sp. IW2-2015 | reverse complement strand
GGATAATAAAATAAAATTAAATAAAAATAATGACTCTACTTACTATGCTATACTATGTTATGCATTGATATATGTACTGATACTATGCTATACTATGTTATGCTATGATATACTTCTTACTGTACTATCTATACTAGTTATTAGCTATGATATTACTGTACTTACTATGCTATACTATGTATGCTATGATATACTTACTGTACTATGCTATACTATGTTATGCTATGATATACTCTACTGTACTATGCTATACTATGTTATGCTATGATATACTGTACTGTACTATGCTATACTATGTTATGCTATATATACTGTACTGTACTATGCTATACTATGTTATGCTATGATATACGTCTACTACTAGCTATACTATGTTATGCTATGAAACTGTACTGACTATGCTATACTATGTTATGCTATGATATACTGTACTGTACTATGCTATACTATTATGCTTGATATACTGTACTGACTATGCTACTGTACTTACTTGCTGCACTATACTATACGTACATACTGTACTATGCTATACTGTACTGTACTTAAGGTACTACACTGTACTATGCTATACTGACTATGCTATACTATACTGCACTATGACATGTTATGCAATATACTATACTATGTTTGTACTGTACTATGCCTTTTAATATACTGTACTATATCTTTACTGTGCGTTGCTATGTATCTATGTATGCTGGTGCTATAAATTATTACTTTACCTTACTGTACTATGCTGCACTATACTTTTAATATACGTACTATACTATACACTGTGTACTATGCTATGCTATCTATTTACCCAAAATGATTTGGATTTTAATAATGCTTTCTCGTTCATAAGAACCCTTGTAACATAAAAAAGGAGTCATAACAACCTCTACTCATCTTCTCTCTTTCTCCATACCCCAATTTCCTCCCCAACACACACATAAGCCACAGTCTTACACATGTTTCTAACACAGGACAATAAAGGGGAATAAAGAAATTAACCAGATTCTAAAATCACGAATGGCTCCACGCCCGTAAATTAACAATTTTCATATCACCTGACACTGAGACAAAGAAGCGCCAAATTTGGCTGAGGGTTCTCCTTAGTGAAAGTGTGTGTGGGAATGAGCGCGCACACACACACTTCCACACAGCAAATAATTATCAGAGCGGACATGCTCTAGAGACCCCAGACTGCCCAATCAACTGTTCAACAACAGACACCACAAAAGCCTTCATTTATCATGTCTAGTGTGTGTGTGTGTGTGTGTGTGTGTGTGTGGTGTGTGTTGTGGTGTGTGTGTGTGTGTGTGTGGTGTGTGTGTTTTGTGTGTGTGTGTGTGTGGGTGTGTGTGTGTGTGTGTGGTGTGTGTGTGGTGTGCGTGCGTGCGTGCGTGCGTGCGTGCGTGCGTGCGTGCGTGCGTGCGTGCGTGCGTGCGTGCGTGCGTGCGTGTGCGTGCGCGTCAGGCTAATTACCAGCACCAACAACCATTCCCAGGGTGCGTCCCACTCATGACCTCTCTCCCAGACAGACACTGTGATGCTCGCTGTCCTGGGATAGGGGAGGTGGGTAATTAACCATCCATTACAACAGCAGGGGTCCATACACACACACATACACACACACACTCACAACACGCTGTCTTGCAGGGACTGAGGGGACTGTAGGAGGGGGTGTAAGTTTAGGTGGTTGTGTTGGGTCTTGGAGTGGGGGAGGAGGTCATCGTTAATAATCTGTGTTTAACAGGGTCTGAGGGGTCATTGTTCAGCCAGGCACCAGGAAATGAGGGTGTGTATACGTGTAGGGGTGCATGGGGTTGTATTTTCATGGTATTGTACTGGACTGGATGTCCAGTGTTCAGGTTATTATTCCAATACTTATGCCCTGATTGGGACTACCAAGCATACTTATAATGTCAACTCTATTGCTATTTCGTTGAATCATCCCACTGGAAAACTGGTTGAATCAATGTTGTTTCTACGTAACTTCAACCCCCCAAAAAATCTATGTGATGACGTTGAGTCAACGTGGAAAACTGATTTGATTTGCAAAAACGAAGGGAATTTAGTATTTTATGCAACCAACTTTTACCTAAATCCTATGACATTGTACTTTTTTGTTGCTGATTTCACATTGAGTTTACATTAGTTGACAACTCAACCAAATGTAAATAAAACTAGATGTTGAAATGACGTCTGTGCCCAGTGGGATATCTCTTTAGTTGCTTTTCCATTTAACATCAGTACAAACAGAGTACCATGATGTGCTGTCACAGCACGCTTCGTTAAGTGTGTCTGATTAAGATTAAAAATAGATTACAGATAGATGAAAATGATCCTTGTAGTGATTAAGTAATGATCTCCTTGTCATGTGTTGTGGCAGTAGATTAGTTAGGTCTGTGATCATCTTGTCCTGTTGAAATGAAGTTGGTTGATGGTTTTTAATGATGTGGTTATTGTTCTTGTATCTATCCATACTAATATGAATTATGCTAACAATGATATTAGTCATCAATGATGAGAGAGCAAATAACAGAAGTCAGAAAAACACTACGTAAGATCACAATCCATCATATTCTCTCCAAGACATGTTAATTTCCACTCAAACTTAGTTTTAATGACATTTGCAACAATATCCTCACTCAATTTCAACATCTAATATATTTTACATCAGGGGGAATATAGAGTAGGGTGCAGGTGTGATGGAGATACACAATCTCATATCTCAAACCTTCTGGACAATTTTTTCCCCCAATCCAACCCCTGTCCCAGCTGTTGGCTGGGGGAGACTAATCCTGTAAGTGACCCCCCCCCCCCAGCCCTCCCCAAAAGCAGGGCCCTAAAGCAGTTACACCCCCTCTGCCGCTCCACCCCTTGGTCCTGGGCGTCATCATTTTCCAGCAACCATCCATCTTCAGCTAGCGATTAATTCTCCTGGTTTCCGCGAGCCGCCCATAAATCCTGGCACACTTAATTAATTTCACTGCGGAATGGGGGGGCTCCCGTAAAGCAGAGCATTGTTCTCGCAAAAGCCCATATTAATTATGCTATTTTACAGGCATCTCATTGAAGGCTGTTTCATCTTTCATAATTACATTTGCAACAACAACGAGGGCAACAAAAGGAGCCTAATTATGCGTTTGTCGGCATGCTCCCTCACAATAAGTCAACGTTAGCACATGGTCGCGTAGCGGTGGCGTTAAGACGCTACAGAGACCAGCTCAACCCGGCAGGATCCATGTACAGCTTGATTCCTGCATTGTGTTATTGTTATTATTGTTGTTATTATTGTTGTTATTATTTGAGCGGTGGGGAGTTGGAAGGAGGAGGATTATAATGCAGAACATATTGGAGGGTTTGGCGGTCGGCTAGAGGAGGTTATTGTCATGTTGAGACTATATCTCTCATCAATCTTCTCATGGAGATAATGGAACTTCTCAGCTAATCTCCTTCTGCTGTGCACAGTACAGCATGACACTAGTCACAAGTCAACCCCTCACCCTACCTCCTAACCTTAAACACCACAGCCCCTAGCCTGGCCCCTTGACAAGTATTTTGGTTATACTGTAACTCTACCAAGCCCTTTGGTTATAGCTCTATACTAGGAGGTGGAATACTGTAACTCTACCAAGCCCTTTGGTTAAAGCTCTAGGCTATAATCAGTCCCTAATTAGAGACCGATTTACACCTGGGTCACAAGGTGTGTTCAATTAATTATCAGGTAGAACAGAAAATCAGCAGGCTCCGGACATTTTAGGGTCTAGGGGTTAGGGGCTAGGGCTTGACTCCTCTCCTCTCCCCTTCACCCCCATCCTCTCACCTCACTCTCACCTCCCTCTCCCTCACTCCCCCTCCCATCCTCTCCCCTCTGCCCCTCTCCTTGCCTCTCCTCTCGCCTCCTCTCCTCTCCCCTCCTTTCTACACCCCAACACACTGTGTCCCACAGGTCACTCTGCCATAGGGTTAGTGACAAAGGCTGTGCTAATAGCCTCCTACTCATTTAACCCCTGTATACCTCCCCGCCTACAGACTCACACAGCCAGCTCTGGGCTGTCATATAGCATGCACTGCACACGTCACAAACCCTAGACGCGCACACAATCCACACATGCTCACACGCGCTGCATGCAGCACACCACTCACACGCTGATACAGCAGGCAGGCCTGTCATAAGTGTGCAGTGATTCATGGTCTGTCATGGCTGCCTGGTGGGTGGTGTGTTTCACAGGCTGGCTGGAGGAGAAGATGGAGGAGAGACTGAGGGTGACGATGTGAACGTACAGTATGTGTGTTTGTGTGGATAAATAAAAAGGTGTTGGGGTGTAGAAAGGGGATGAGAAATTATAGGAAGGGCTAGTGTGCGTGTGTGTGTGTTTGTGTGTGTGTGTGGGGTGTGTGTGTGTGTGTGTGTGTGTGTGTGTGTGTGTGTGTGTGTGTGTGCGTGCGTGCGTGCGTGCGTGCGTGTGCTCGTTGTCTGTAGTAATGTTACTTTTGATCAGTGGTGTTA
>NC_036857.1:4855284-4857080 GCF_002910315.2 Salvelinus sp. IW2-2015 | reverse complement strand
CGTGCGTGCGTGCGTGCGTGCGTGCGTGCGTGTGCGTGCAGGGCCGTGGCTCCTTGTGAGGGTCTGCGGGGACCAGAGGGAGCGGACGGCAATTACTCCTCTCGTTTAATTGCCGTTATCATTTTAGCAGGCTGACAGAGATGGATCACCCTGCAGGACCTCAGTCTCTACTACTACTGTCTGGATGGGGGGATGAGAGGGGAGAGGAGAGAGGGAAAAACAGGCAGAATAATCAAGAAGAGAGATATAGAGAGAAAGAAGAAAAGGAAGAGAGGGGGTAACCTGCAGCTTGATCTACAGGTTGACTGTGCAGAGTAAGACTCATTAGTGATGGAAGACTATCGATACTTGAATTATTCTGTTAATGTAACTAAGTGAGCTGGATTGCCCTTATTCCTTTCTACCTACACTTGGCTTACCCTGGGGGAAGCAGGGGAGGAGTGAAGGAAAAGATGAGTTGGTAGCGAGGTGTGTGTATGTGTAGGGGTTAAGGCCTCAGATGGAGGTGTATTAGTGTAGCCCAGCGTGAAGCCTGGCTGGGGCCTAATGAGGCACTCCTCTGCACCTCCATAACTCAGGACCCGTAAAGCTGTCACTGGAATTAAGAGGCAGCCATTATAGGTGCCCATACGTGTGCCTGGGCCAAATGAAGGAGCTGCAAAACGCCCCAATCCCAAGGGCCAGGAGAAAGAGATAATTTTAGCTGCTTAGTGAATCATCTTCAGGGCAGGAGCTGGGGTTCCTCTACCTCTCTGCTTCAATATGCATATGTGTAAATATAGAGACACACTCTCTCTTGTTCTATTTTTCTCACATATGCACAACACATAGACAGAACTAGAGATTCTCCACCCATATGACCTGGATAATTATATTTCACTTCAATATGAACTTACACAAAGACAAACATACAGTGTAGTGCTGAGCAATCAGTGCTTTTTGAGGTCGGTTCGGTTTCGGTTTGATTATAAAAAAAACATCTAGTTTTCTATTTCCGTTTCACTTTTTTTTTAACATTTTATGCATTTTGAAATAATTACATAAAAAATATTTTTGTGCTTTTATAATGGAAATTCCAGAACCACAAATAATGAACATTCAATTACCAAAACATTGAAAATATTCCATTCTCTCTGACAGGTCCGCATTGGGTAGACATCAATGGATTAATAGGAAATTACTATGAAATAGTAAAATATTTCACTTGTGTATATTACTTAGTTTGATGACTTTATTATTARTCATTTCTTAATGGGATAACCCACCCCAACCACTAATTCCTATGATTAACACTGTAAAAACGTTTAAAAAAAATGTTTTGTTGTTATATCAAAGTTGGTAGCAACATGTGAAAATCATTGTGGAAATCTGTTGCAGCTCAAGTCAACTACAAAACAACAATACAATGCTCTCTCTGGGCTGGCTGGCTAGCTAGCAAACATAGTTATACACAATAATACCACAGAGTTTCTAAACCCAAAGGCACAACATTGACTTTCGGGAACGCTTGCAAATCAGACCAAACCGATCAGGCCGGAGGTTTAACCCTCCTGTCGTCCTCGTATTGTGTTTAGACTCCGGGTCACCCTGTCCCGTCTTGGCTAAACGCCCAATGGGCACAAGTGTGACAGTATGCGTGTGAACAGCTTTTGCAGATGTATTTCCTACACCTGCAGCAGTATCCTGATGAAGACAGCTTGCCTGTCGAAACGTTGGTAAATTTTATATTTTTGCATCTGAGCTCCTAGAGTGTGCGGCTCTCCTTTATTTTCAAGTTTTCTACTCCGCTAGCCAGC
>NC_036857.1:4842467-4855184 GCF_002910315.2 Salvelinus sp. IW2-2015 | reverse complement strand
CTTTCCTCTGGTGGAGGGGATCTGGGCAGGGATGGGGGAGTGATTTTTAGAGTTGTAGTTGTATAGTCAGGATTGAGAGATCATTTCACTGTCATGTAGTTTTCTTCTGTCTACTCTTTCATCTTGGTTGGTTTGTTGTGCAACACTACCCCTACTGTCTCTCCCAAATGCAATAAAGGGAACTTGAATATGAATGGCCATGATTTGGAGAGAACGTGAGGATGCCGCGCCACGAGCATGAGAGAGCATGATGAGAGAGAGAGAGTATGATGATGATGATGACGTGTACGATGATGTAGGGCCTATGAACCACTCTACTTGGCGCCACAATTGATTTGGGAAATCTAACCTCGAACATACACAAGAGAGTTATCGATCTCAAAATGGAGATTTAAAATGGATAAATCCCTATTTCCAAACTCATTCTCCCACGTTCAAGCAATTATAAACAACAGTTAGGAGAAGCGAGAAAAACATATAGCAGTTTGAAGATAGACTATCAGGTACTAAATATGCCCCTAACGCAAGTATAAAAATGAGGACCCAAACCCTATAAGGAAGAGAGAGAATATAATAGACTAAATCGTTAATCCATGTTTAACACTGTAATATAGACATTAATTTTATTTATTTGCAGAAATTTTGTGAGTGTTTAATATTTAGCTGTTCATCCCTTTTCTTAGCTGATATAAATATACCAAAGCTGTATAAGAGTGTCTAATCCGCTAAATGAGAGAGAGTGTAGCTTTAGACAGAGAGACTGACAGTAATGACAAGGAGATGTAGAGAGAGATGAAGAGAAGAGAAAGAGAGAGAGAGAGAGAGAGAAGAAGAGAGGGGAGAGGGAGAGGGAGAGCAGTGATGAGTTGAGGGAGGGGGAGGGAAGAGAGAAGAGAAGTAGAGAGAGAGGGACGAAGAGACGCAAGAAGAGAGAAAGAGGTAGAGAACAAGATGGCACGAGCAGAGAGAGAGATATCAAAAAGAGGAGAGAGGAGATTTTGTTCGAGATGAGATTGAAGAGGAGAGAGCCATGGAGTGGAGGAGATGAGTATAGAGAGAGTAGAGAGATTCGAGATTGTATGAGATGCTTATTCAGTCAAAGGCATTCATGCTAATGCCATTTCCGCGGCCTCGCGCGTTCGTAGCATTGACTTTTTATTGTAGAGAGTGAGAGGGGGGTGGGGTGTGCCCGGGCGGGCAAAGAACACATGAGAAAGAACCCGCAGAGACTGGTTAAATCTTATTAGGAGAGTAGGAAACAGCTCGCTGCGCTAGTTGATACATTTCCTGCGGCTCTGTCCTAGTCCCGATTGTATTGAGAGGGAGATGACATTCTTTACAAAGCATTAATCGCATAATTAGGCTAAACATTATCTATCACCATGACATCATCGCTAGCCACGGTGTATATACAAAACGCGAATACCTTGGGGTAATTCATTATAATACCCTGAGTGGGGGGATGTTAGAGCTGACCTCTTGCTTACTTGCTTTTAATTTGGTTACATGTTCTCTGAGTGGCGATATTACGAATGAGTGACTTCGCGAACCCTTCTGAGAATTAACAATGAATTCTTGGTGACTGTAGGAGTCAACCTCCGAGATCAATCACAAACTTTATTGCAGGTGGGGAATTCTGCAGATCTAGTGTTGGCGGGGGCAGGTAATTGGTTGATATTTCGTCTGAGCTGATGGGTGTTTTGGCTTGTCTCTTTGTGCCTCCTCTCCTCGCCCATTTTGCGTTCCCCCAGTTTCTTCCTCTGTCATCCCGCTGTGTCAGAGATTTCCACTAGGTGAAACGGTTTGATCAGCAGCATCCTATTTCAATGTCTGATGTTTCGCGCTCTCCTCAATGGTTTCTTGCCTCTTTTCAGGTGACAGTGTGTGGGTGAAGCGGGCGTGTTGCGTGCTTGTGGTGAGAGGGCTGTCATCTGCCTTCTGCAGTACTGCTTTGGCGAAGATGTAGCTGACTCCCTGCCTGCATTGACCTGCCGCCCTAAGACTGTAGCTGCGCCCTCCTTGCAGACCGCCGGCCTAAGATGTAGCTGGCCTTTCTGCTGCATGACCTGCGGCGAAGATGTATGTGACTCCTCCTTCTGCAGACTCGCCGGCCAAGATGTACGCTCTGGCCCTTTCCTGAAGACGTCTACAGAGACCTCAATTGATGTACGCTGGGCCCTACGGGCTGGCGAGAGCGCTCTAGCCCAAGAAGAAAGGAAAAAAGAAATAATTGGCTTTGTTGTCCCCCCCCTCCCCCCGTCTCCTCTCTGCCGGTATTTTCAATTTAGATCTAATAGGTCCTTCAAGGAAGCACACCCTCGTCCGTGCGGCTCCCTCTATCGCCATCGCCGAGCTGACCCCCCTGCAACACCGCCGCCGCAGATCGTAGCCTGCCACCGCCCCTCGCAGCACCGCCGGCCGACCGCCTCTAGTATTTGCTGCGACCCTTCCGCTCTTGCCACGACTTCGGCTGCAGAGGTATGGTAGGCGTAGCTGAACGCCGGCGGGGCGCTGCATGAAACTGCCGGCAAAGATGTCTGCTGCCCCCCCACTGATCACAGAACATTTCGACCAAGCTGGGTCGTATGATGTTATTGTTATTTGTCTTGACTTTCTCTTCGGGGGCTTTGGCGCAGCCCCTACCCCCGGCCCGGTCTTGAATGATCCCAGTCTCGCGCCACCACCTGCAACACCATTTGGCTCGTTGAGCCAGGACAGATGTAGGCTGACCTCTCACACCATGACACGCCACGCCGGCAGACAGATGTAGCTGACCGGCAGCGGTCTGCAGACACAAAAAGCCGAGACAAAGAAGATGCTCCCACGGCTGTGGACCTCTCTTGTTTCTTCTAGGAGCCGGGCCCCCTGGCCGGCTTGAGATGTAGCTGCCCCCCTTGCAGACCCGCCGGCCGGAAGATGTAAGGCTGGAAACCTTTGTCTCTTGCAGTACTTACGCCAGGCGAAGATGTAGCTTGGGATTTGGGCTTCCCTGCAGACCGCTCGGGCGGAAGCATGTAGCTGGCACCCCCTGGCAGGACGCGGCGGTACGAAGCAGAAGATAAGATAAGATGACCCCCTCACGGGCTTTCCATGTCCTGGCCAAGGGGCGAAAGACCTGCTAGCCTGACCCCACCTAGCATGAGCGCCGCACAACACCCATAACGGACGAAGTTATGTAGCTTGGACCGCGGGCGCTTGGCAGGACGCCGGCGAAGGATAAGTAGCATGCAGCATTCTCCGTTCTTCTGCTACACTGCGGCTGAAGTTTATGTGGGTAGGCTAGACCCCTCCGCCTCCGCAATCCGCAGCTCCCCCCCCCGCCGGCTGATAGATCCGTAGCCTGCATCCCTCCTGCAGATTTCCGCCGCGAAGTACGTAGCTGACCCCTCTTCGCAGACCTTTTGGGCAAACGGCGGAAGATGTAGCTGGTCCTCTTCACCAGACTGCTGGCTAAAGATGTAAGCTGGCCAACCACCGTGCAAGACCAGCTCAGCCAAGAACCTAGAGTAAGCATGGGCGCCCCGCTGCAAGATCCACACGCTGACCTCTATTGAATGTTAGAACCATGAAGCACCAAATGCAAAAACCCCCCTGCAAAAGAATTCTCCACGGCCAAGCCCAAGAGGTTGTGCTTACAGGCGCATCGGAAGTTCCCCAAGACACAAGCGACTTCTTAATCCTATGGGACAGAGAGAACTCAACTTGAGATGGGATTTTGGTCTATTTTATAGACTATCGCCAATAGAAGCGGGAAGGCCGCAGTTTTGTGCCTCCCATTGAGAGGGAACACTGCGCTCCATATCTCTTAACTACGTTGGTCCCTTTTCCCAAGACCCTGTGCGGCCTGCATTTCCGAGTGGAAAAAGGACTTCACTTATCCCGTTACCACATTGTGGTTGGGTGATACCATTTTTGGGTTCTCCATACTTCTAAACAGTCATGGGATGTTGGAGGGGGGACCCATGGCAGGCGCTATAACTACTAGATCAGTGGTGGTGTGTGGCGTCGCGGCGCCTATGGTACACTACTCTAAAAATATGAGCTGCCTTTCGGGTGCACCAGGTCGTATCGGCCTCATCACTCTATCAACTATTGGTGGGTGTTGGGTGCCCATGGCCGTCCTACTCTAACGGGGTGTGTTGGGTGCCTGGCCTCCATACTCTAGACAGATTGAGTGTTTTGGGTTGCACATCGGCCTTTAACTCTACCCCCACTAGGTGTTTGCTGGTTCGGGGGATCACCCCCCCGGGAATTAGAGCCTCCCATCACTCCTAACAGTTGGGTGTTGGGTGGACCTATTGCCTCCAAAACTGCTACCAGTTGGTGTTCTGGGTGGAAACTATATGGCCTACCTACCATTGTAGTTGGTGTTGGGTGAACCATGGCCTCGCATACCCCGTGAGGACAGGTGTGGTGTTTGGGTTGACCATGGGGACGTCGGATAGCTCGTAGGACAGTTGGTTGTTGGGGTGGTGGACCATGGCTTCATAGGCTCGCTTTTATTAGTTGGTGTTTGGGTTGACAATGGGCCTCTATACTCTAACAGTTGGGGTGTTTGGGTGAACATGGCCTCCTACTCTACCCAGTTGGTGTTGGGTGCAACATGCGACATCCATACTCATTACAGTTGGTGTTGGGCGGTGGGACCATGGCTCATACTCTACAGGTTCGGTGTGTGGGGTGGAGCGGCGATGGCCTCTATTACTCTTACAGTTTTGGTGCTTTGGGTGACCATGGCCTCATACTCTTGTATGTTGGTGTGGGTGACCATGGCCTCCGTACTCTTGTAGTTGGTGTTGCGGTGACCATGGCCTCCATACTCTAATCAGTTGGTGTTGGGGTGACATGGCTCATACTCTTTACAGTTTGGTTTGGGTGTGACCATGGCCTTTCCATACTCTACCAGTTGGGTGTTGGGTGACCAGTGGCCTTCATACTCTAACAGTTGGTGTTGGGTGACCATGGCCTCCATACTGTAACAGTTGGTGGTTGGGTGACATGTCACATACTCTTGTAGTTGGTGTTGGGTGACCACTGGCTCCATACTCTAACAGTTGGTGTTGGTGACCATGGCTCCATACTGGCTAACAGTTGTGTTGGGTGAGCCATGGCTCATATCTACAGTTTGTGGTTGGGTGGACATGGCCTCTCATACTCTAAAGTTGGTGTTGGGGTGACCAATGCCTCCATACTCTAACAGGTGGTGTTGGGTGACCATGGCCTCCATACTCTAACATTGGTGGTTGGTGACCCTGCCTCCATAACACTCTATACAGTTTGTGTGTGGGTGACATGGCCTCATTTACTCTAACAGTTGGTGCTGGGTGACGCATGGGTTGGTGCCTCTTTCATACTCTAAAGTGTGTTGGTGTGGTGACATGTGACCTCCATACTCTTGTAGTTTGGTTGCTCTGGCGTTACCAGTCCGGGCCTTCGTGATCTACGGCTTCCGTGTTGTTCTAGTTTACAGTGGGTTTTTGGGTGTGGGGGAGTCTCTATATTGGCTCTCCATATCTTTCTTATTGCATGTGGGTCGTCTGGGTGACCATTGGCTCTCCTTATACTCTTTGTAGTTTTGTGTAGCGACGCGCCAGTACTCTAAGCATTGTTGGTGTTGGAGCCCATGGCCTCCATCCTGCTCAGTACTGTTTGGTGTTGGGTGACCATGTGCCCATCATCTCTTTATACAGTTGGTGTTTGGGTGACCCATACACGGGCCTCCATAACTCTAAACAGTGGTGTTGGGTGATCATGTGTGGCTCTGGCGTCTTTATCATATGGCTCTAAACAGTTGGGTGTTGTGGGTTTGACCATTGGTCCTCCGCGATATCTCTTACACAGTTGGTGTTTGGGTGATGTTTTCATGTCGGCCTTCCATGATCCTAACAGTTTGGTTGGTGAACATGGCGGCCTCCTTCGTTACTTTTCTAGACTTAGTATGTTTTGTTGGGTGACCATGGACCTCCATTATCTTCTTGTAGTTGGTGTGGTTGACCATTTGGCCTTCTTATCTTCTACCATCTAGTTGTGGTTGTGGTGGACCATATGGCCTCCCATACTTCTTTTTGCAGGTTTGGTTGTTCGGGTGTATTTTGACTGGGTGCCATGTTTGCCCTCATATTCTTGTATGTTGGTGTTGGCGTGACCATTGGGCGCCCATACGGCTAACAGTTTGGTGTTTGGGAGACCATGGCTCCTCATAGACTCGAGTACATGTTGGTGTTGGGGGACATGGCCTCCCTATCTCTTTTTGCTATTGTTGTGTGTTGGGGGACCATGGCTCATATCTGACAGTTGGTGTTGGGTGAGGTCCTTGGCCTTCTATACTCTATACTAGTTGTTGTTGGGCCTGACATCGGGCTTTCGCATACTCTTGCAGTTGGTGTTGGGGTGACCATGGCCTCCATAGCTTCTGTGTTATGGGTGGTTGCGCGTGACCATGGCCTCCATAGCTCTAACAGTTTGTTGGGTTTGAGCCATGGCTCCATAGGCTAACGGGGTTGTGTTGGGTGACCATTCGGCCTTCCACATACTGCTACTCCCCTAAGGTTGGTGTTGGGGACATGGCCTCCAATGACTCTTTATACAGTTTTGGTTTGTTGTTGGGTTGGACCAATGGCCTCCATCCTCACAGTTGGGTGTTGGGGGAACATGGCTTCCATAGTCTTTCCTCTGCCTACACGTTAGTTTTTTTTTGTCAGTCTGGTTTTTGTTTGGGGGGGTTTTCCTGTTTTTTGGAACCCTGCTGATGGCCGGTCCATACTCTTCAAGTTCGTGTTGTTGGGTGTAGCTATGGTCATCATCTCATATTTACAGTTTGGCTGTTGGGCTGACGGAATCGGACACACAATACTCTATACAGTTTGGTGTTGGGGTGTGACCGGATTTGGTCCTTCTCCTCTATGCATGTTGGTTGTTGGGTGACCATCGTGTCTTCGCCTTGACAACTGTTGTAGTGGTGGGTGCTTTGGGTGACGTATGGCCTTCGCATTACTTCTAACGGAGTTGTGGTGTTGGTGTGACCATGTGGACTTCCATCTCTAACAGTTGGGTTGGGTGAGCTATGGCTCATACTCTTATTTCAGTTGGATGTGGGTGGCAATGGCCTCTACTACTTCTTAACGTTGGGGTTGTTGTTGGGTGACCATGGCTCTCGCATTACTCTATTACAGTTGGTGTTGGTGACCATGGACTCCATATCCTTAAGGTGGGGTGTTTTGGGGCTGAGCCAGTGGCTCCATTTACTCTCTAACGAGTGTGTTGGGGTGAGGCCATTTTGTTCTCTAATCTTTATTTGTTGGTGTGTTGGTTGTTATTCTTCTACTGACTCCATTTATCTGTTAGTTTTTGGTGTTGGGTGGACGCATGGCCCTCCGTCCTGCTTTGTAGTTGGGTGTTGGGTGCTGTACCTATTGGTCTCCATATGTCTAGACAGTTGGTGTTGGGTGACCATGGGCCTAGCATTACCGTCTTTACAGTTGGTTGTTGGGGGTGACACATGCCGGGTCCAACTAATCTTACAGTTGAGTGGTTGGTCTGACATTGTCTCCATACTCTAACAGTTGCGTGTTGGGTGACTCCATCTTCGGCCTTCCTTACGACTCTAGCACAGTTGGTGTCTGGGGTGACGCTTGAAGGTGGCCTCCGCTAACTCTAAACAGTTTGGTGGATTGGATGACCATTTCTAGCATATCTTGTAGTTGTGTGTTGGGTGACCATCGGGCGTCCATATCTCAGTTTACAGTTGGTGTGTGGTGAGGGACCATCGGCCTCCATACTCTAACCAGTTGTGTTTGGGCGGTGACCATGGCTCCATACTCTAGGCAGTGGGTGGTGTTGGTGACGATGGCCTCCATCACTCTAACAGTTTTGGTGTTGGGTGACCATGGCCTCTCATACCCTCTAACAGTTGGTGTTGGTTTGACCTCGGCCTCCATATTTCTACAGTTGGTGTTGGGTGAGCATGGTCGGGGCATATTGCTCTGAACTTAGGGTTGGTTGTTGGTAGTGACCCAGTTGCGGCCTCCATAATCGCTCTAATCGAGTTGGTGTGGTGGTGACGCTAAGGGGCCTGAGACTTCTAACGGTTGTGTGTTGGGTGACCCATCCGGGTATTCTCTCATAGGCGCTTCGATGTTTTTGGTGTTGGGGTGAGCCATGGGCTCCATACTCTAACAGTTGGTGTTGGGGGGAGGGCTACTCGGCCTTTCATACTTCTTGGCAGTTGGTGTTGGCGTTGCGCATGGGCCTCCATACTCCTTTGTAGTTGGTGTTGGTGACTCCTGGATGGCTCCTATACTCTAAAGTTGGGTGTTGGGAGACATGGCTGCTCATACTGCTACACAGTTTGGGTGTTGGGTGACATTGGCGTTGCTTAGTACTCTGCGCAGTTTTGTGATTTGGGTGGGACCATGGCTCCATACTCTATTTACAGTTGGTGTTGGGGTGATTCCATTGGCGGTCATACTGGTATTGACAGTGTTCGTGTTGTGGCCGTGACGACCATGGTCTGCTCATAACTCTAACAGCTCTGGCTCTTGTGTGATTCATGGGCTCTCCACACTCTTACAGTTGGTGTTGGGTGACCTGGCTCTCATACACTTCTAACAGTTGGCATGTTGGGGGGGTGATTGGTGTGGCGTCCTCGCATAGCTCTTCCCACAGTTGGTGTTTGGGCTGACGGTCTTTGGCCTCGCATATTTTCTTGGCCTTACAAGGGGGGGTGTTGGGTGCATGAGCACTACTACTGCTTAACAGGTTGGTGTTTGGGGAACATGGCCTCCATACTCTAACAGTTGGTGTTGGTGACCATTGCCTTCCATACTCTTACAGTGTGTTGGCCTGACAATGGCTTCATACTCTACCAGTTGGTGTGGGTGACCATGGCCTCCAATACTCTAAGCCAGTTGTGTTGGGTGACCATGGCCTTCATACTCTTACAGTTGGTGTTTGGGTGACCATGGCCACCATACTCTTACAGTTGGTGTTGGGTGACCAATGCCTCCATACTCTAACAGTTGGTGTTGGGTTGACCATGGCCTCCATACTTTACAGTTGGTGTTGGGTGGACCCTGGCCCACCATACTCTTACAGGTTGGGTGTTGGGTGACCATGGGCCTCCATACTCTTACAGTTGGTGTTGGTGACCATGGCCTCCATACTCTTTGTAGTTGGTGTTGGGTGATCCATGGCCTCCGTACTCTTGGTAGTTGGGTTGGTGGACCATGGCCTCTCATACTCTAACAGTTGGTGTTCGGTGACCAGGCCTCCCATACTCTTGTCGTTGGTGGTTGGGTGACCGATGGCCTCATACTTCTTTGTAGTTGGTGTTGGGTGACCATGGCCTCCATACTCTTGTAGTTGGTTTGGGTGACCATGGCCTCCATACTCAACAGTTGGGTGTTGGGAGACATGGCCTCCATACTCTTGCAGTTGGTGTTGGGGACCATGGCCTCCATACTTAACAGTTGGTGTTTGGTGACCATGGCCTCCATACTCTTGCAGTTGGTGTTGGGTGACCTGGCCTCCATACTCTTACAGTTTGGTGGTTGGGTGACCATGGCCTTCCATACTCTAACAGTTGGTGTTGGGTGACCAATGGCCTCCATAGCTCTAACAGTTGGTGTTGGGTGACCATGGGCTACATACTCCTTACAGTTGGGTGTTGGGTGACCATGGCCTCCATACTCTTACAGTGGTGTTGGGGGAACATGGCCTTCCATACTCTAACAGTTGGTGTTGGGGGCATGGCCTCCACTCTAAAGTTGGTGTTGGGGACCATGGCCGCATACTCTAGACAGTTTGGTGTTGGGTGACCAGGCCTCCATACTCTTGCCAGTTGGTGTTGGGGACCCATGGCCCGCATACTCTTGTAGTTTGGTGTTGGTTGACCATGGGCCTCCATACTCCTTACAGTTGGTTGTTGGGTGACCCATGGCCTCCATACTCTGCAGTTGGTGTTGGGGTGACCATGGGCCTCCTACTTACAGTGGTGTTGGGTGACCATATGGCCTCCATACTCTTGTAGTTGGTGTTGGTGGTGACGCCATGGCTCCATAACTCTAACGTGGTGTTTGGGCGGACCATGGCCGCCATAACTCTTTGTAGTTGGTGGTTTGGGTGAACGCATGGCCTCCATATCTCTAACAGTTGTGTTTGGGTGACCATGGCCACCAATACTCTTGCAGTTGGTGTTGGGTGACCATGGCCTCCATACCTACAAGTTGTGGTGGGATGAACCATGGACCTCCATCCTCTAACAGTTGGTGTTGGGGACCATGGCCTCCAATACTCTAAGTTGGTGTTGGGTGACCATGGCCTCCCTACTCTTGCAGTTGGTGTTGGGGTGACCATGGCCTCCATACTCTTAACAGTTGGTGTTGGGTGACCATGGCTCCATACTCTACAGTTGGTGTTGGGTGACCATGCCTCCATACTCTAACAGTTGGTGTTGGGTGACCATGGCCTTTACATACTTTACAGTGTGTTGGGTGACCATGGCCTCCAATTACTCTTACCCGTTGGTGTTGGGGGCCCATGGCCTCCATACTCTAAACAGTTGGTGTTGGGCGGAACATGCCTCCATACTCTACACAGTTGGTGTTGGTGACATGGCCGCCATACTCTAACAGTTGGTGTTGGGGTGACCATGGCCTCCATACTCTTGCAGTTGGTGTTGGGTGACCCATGGCGCCATACTCTTGTAGTTGGTGTTTGGTGGACCATGGCCTCCATACTCTTCCAGTGGTGTTGGTGACCATGGCCTCACATACTCTTGCAGTTTGGTGTTGGGTGCCATGGCTCCATACTCTTACAGTTGGTTGTTGGGTGACACATGGCCCTCCATACTCTTGTAGTTGGTGTTTGGGTGACCATGGCCTCCATCTCTAAAGTTGGTGTTGGGGGACCATGGCCCCATACTCTTGCGTTGGGTTGGGTGACCAGGCCTCCATACTCTTTTACAGTCAGGGTGTTGCGTGACGACCATGGCCTCCATACTCTTGCAGTTGGTGTTGGGTGACCATGGCCGCCATACTCTTGCAGTTGGTGTTGGGTGACCATGGCCTCCATACTCTTGCAGTTGGTGTTGGGTGACCATGGCCTCCAGTTGGTCTTAGCAAGTATTTATGTATGGGGCACACGGTCGCACCAGGTGATTCCCAGGATGCGTTGCGGGCATCTTATGTGGAATCGCTTGAGATATTTGTTGTGGCGACTGTAAGTGACCCAGGCTTCACAGCTGTAAAGAAGTGTGGTGATGCAGACGGCTTGGGAGACGGAGACATTGGTGTAGAGGTGGAGATCCCTGTTTTGGAAGATCCTGCATCTGAGTTTCCCGAAGGCAGCTGATGCTTGATCCTATTTAGAATTTTGAGTTTGATGCTGCAGTGAGTGTTTGTAAACTTCTGACCCACTGGGAATGTGATGAAAGAAATTAAAGCTGAAATAAATCATTCTCACTACTATTATTCTGACATTTCACATTTTTWACATAAAGTGGTGATCCTAACTGACCTAAGAAAGATCATTTTTACTAGGATTAAATGTCAGAAATTGTGAAAAACTGAGTTTAAATGTATTTGCCTAAGGTGTATGTAAACTTCCGACCTCAACTGTATATATATATATATTTATATTTAGGGCAGACACTTCAAAACCTTGTTTATTATTGTTAATTGTTTGACTGTCCTTGTTGCCATTTATTAATGTAAATTCAACGCTGCTTTTTTATGGGCTTCAGTAGTAAAGGCAATTTATTTATATACTTAAAGGGTCCTAAAATTCMAAATCAAATATCTAAATGATCCATACACTACGCGGCCAACGCTAAGTGGACACCCATTCAAATTAGTGGATTCGGCTATTTCAGCCACACCCATGTATAAAATCGAGCTCACAGCCAGAGAACCTCCATAGACAAACATTGGCAGTAGAATGGCCCATACTGAAGAGCTCAGTGACTTTCAACGTGGCACAGTCACAGTATGCCACCTTTCCAACAAGTCAGTTCATCAAATTTCTGCCCTCCTAGAACTAATGCACATGATTTTGGAATGAGATGTCTAACGAGCAGGTGTCCAAATACTTAAAACAATTCCATATTCCTACTTAAGATGTCCCTTCACTGAACTAAGGGCTAGCCCGAATCATGAAAAAAACAGCCACAGCATTATTTCTCCTCCACCAAACATTACAGTGGCACTATGCATTGGGCAGGTGCGTTCTCTGAGCTTGTGTGGACTACCACTTCACGGCTGAGCCATTGTTGTCCTAGACGTTCCACTTCACAATAAATCAAATCAAGTTTATTTGTCACGTGCTCGAATAACACAGAGTGTAGACCTTACAGTGAAATACTTCCTTACAGGCTCTAACCAATAGTGCAAAAAGGTATTAGTTTGAACAATAGGTAGGTAAAGAAATAAAACAACAGTAAAAAGACAGGCTATAAACAGTAGCGAGGCTAATAAGTAGCGAGCACATACAGAACCGGTTAGTCAGGCTGATTGAGGTAGTATGTACATGAATGTATAGTTAAAGTGACTATGCATATATGATAAACAGAGAGTAGCAGCAGCGTAAAAAGGGTTGGGTGGCACACAATACAAAAAGTCCGGGTAGCCATTTGATTACCTGTTCAGAGTCTTATGCTTGGGGGTAAAAACTGTTGAGAAGCCTTTTTGTCCTAGAGCTTGGCCACTCGGCGACGGTGTACCG
>NC_036857.1:4806649-4837800 GCF_002910315.2 Salvelinus sp. IW2-2015 | reverse complement strand
ATTTTAGCACCCCCCCCCCCCCTCCCCCCAACTTCTTAGACTCTAAATAATTGCTAAGAATAATGTGCAAATATTGTACAATCCAGGTGTGCAAAACTCTTAGAGACTGACCCAGAAAGGTGATTCTAAAATGTATTGACTCAGGGTGTGAATACACTACATGACCAAAAGTATGTGGACACCTGCTCGTCAAACATCTCATCCCAAATCATTGGCATTAATATTGAGTTGGTCCCACCTTTGCTGCTATAACAACCTCCCCTTTTCTTGGAAGGCTTTCCACTAGATGTTGGACATTGCTGTGGGGACTTGCTTCCATTCTGCCACAAGAGCATTAGTGAGGTCGGGCACTGATGTTGGGCGATTAGGCCTGGCTGGTACCGCTTGCCATGTGGTAGTAGAGAGAACAGTCTATGACTGGGGTGGCTGGGGTCTTTGACAATTTTAGGGCCTTCCTCTGACACCGCCTGGTGTAGAGGTCCTGGATGGCAGGCAGCTTAGCCCGTGATGTACTGGGCCATACGCACTACCCTCTGTAGTGCCTTGCGGTCGGAGGCCGAGCAATTGCCGTACCAGGCAGTGATGCAACCAGTCAGGATGCTCTCGATGTTGCAGCTGTAGAACCTTTTGAGAATCTCAGGACCCATGCCAAGTCTTTTTAGGTTCCTGAGGGGGAATAGGCTCTGTCGTGCCCTCTTCACGACTGCCTTTGTGTGTTTGGACCATTCTAGTTTGTTCTTGATGTGGACACCAATAAACTTGAAGCTCTCAACCTGCTCCACTACAGCCCTGTCGATGAGAATGGGGGTGTGCTCGGTGCTCCTTTTCCTGTAGTCCACAATCATCTCCTTAGTCTTGGTTACGTTGAGGGATAGGTTGTTATTCTGGCATCACCCGGCCAGGTCTCTGACTTCCTCTCTATAGGCTGTCTCGTCGTTGTCAGTGATCAGGCCTACCACACTACAATAACAGAACTTACTACAGTTGACCGGCATCTTTAGCAGGCCTGAAATAGCCAAATCCACTAATTTGAAGAGGTGTCCACATATTTTTGTATTTATTGTGTAGTTCTTTATTATATTTTCAATAAATTAGGATAATGTTCTGAAAACATGTTTTCACTTTGTCATTATGGGGTATTGTATTTAAAAATATATATATATTTAATCAATTTTGAGTTCAGGCTATAACATAACAAAATGTGGAATAAGTCAAGCGGTATGAATACTCTCTGAAATCACTGTATGATCCTCTTGGACACTAAGTTGTGTATGTCTATTGGTGTGTGTAAAGGGATATCCATATGATTTTATGGACAGTCTGTTTGTTTTTTGTATTAGTGTGCTGTATCATGTGTGTTTATGTGTTTCCATGTGAGTGTGTACATGAGTGTATATGTTAGCGTATGTACTGTATGTGTTTGTAGGGGGGTGGATGTGTACAGGAATAAGGCTTGTAAATACATTTGTTTGGGGATAGCGGGTGTGAGGATGAAATATTGTCCAAGCGATATGGAGCAATGTGAAACACAAACACGCACGCACGCACGCACGCACGCACGCACGCACGCACGCACGCACGCACGCACGCACGCACGCACGCACGCACGCACNACAGTGAAATATGGTCCTGAGGATGTGGAGCAATGTGAAAAACTCGGCAGCGCCAGGGAATAACAAATCTCCTGGTGTCGCCTCGCCGCAAAATAAATACACTCCCTCATCCATCTGGGGTATGAGTCGCAACAAAGACGCCCCCAATACATACACCATTCCAGTCACACATACACACACAAGCACACACACACACAGGCATATACGCACACATGCTCAAACACGCACACACACACACACACACAGCACCCTATGAATACACATATTCATTTACACATCTGTATAATTTATTTTTTTGTTTGTTTGTTTGTTGATTTAAACGGAAACTGCTAGTGGGTGATAGGAGAGTATTAATTGGTTTTAGAAATGAAATGGGATTTTCTCCCCCTAAATGCTCTCTCTGTCTTAATGCTGGGTTGGGGGGAGGGGGAGAAAGGAGAGAGGAGTGGGGGGTCTCAGGCGTTTTAAGTACTGATCGATCACTGGGGATTAAATAATTAAATATCAGCGTTGACAATTTAAAAGTCTCCACATACATATTGGATTATAGAAGGCAAAGGGGGAGATAAAAGATGCAGCCAGCAGCAACGGATCAGAAGAATTCAACATCCAATACATTACACACACATAATCAAGAACACACACACACACACACACACACACACACGCACATGCACATTCACACATACCAGTGGAGGCTGCTGAGGAGAGGATGGCTCATGATAATGGCTGGAATGGAGTGAATGGAATGGCATCAAACACATGGAAACCATATGTTTGATGTATTTGACAGCTTTCCACCTATTCCGCTCCAGCTATTACCATGAGCCCGTCCTCCCCAATTAAGGTGCCACCAACCTCCTGTTACGCACACACATAAAGTAAAGCACATGGACACAAACATGTGTACAAACATATATTTACATTAGTGAACATAAACTGGACGACATACACCCCTGGCGAATGAAAGCAAACCTATTGAGTAACACACACACAAGCGAAACATACAAACACAGACAAGCAAAGGGAGAATAAAGGCAGAGATTTATTTCCCCCAAGTTTTATTAAATTCTCTTTGTTCAATTACTGAGTCTATTGTCTTTGCTTATTTAGGTAATTGTGTGTGTGTTTGGTTGTGTATTGTATGTGTGTGTTGTGTGTGTGTGTGTGTGTGGGTTGTGTGTGTGTGTGTGTGTGTGTGTGTGTGTGTGTGTGTGTGTGTGTGTGTGTGTGTGTGTGTTGTGTGTGTGTGTGTGTGTGTGTGTGTGTGTGTGTGTAAGTCACTCTCTCCCCCCAGGGATAAATATTAGCCAGTGGTTTGGAAACACATGTAGGTATGTATGGTTATGTACTTAAGAAGGAGGTTACCTCTGCGCCAGAACGATCCACCAGTACATCACTGAGTTTAAGACTAGGAGATCATCCCCCAACAGTGGCGGCATGCAAACATTGTCACCATCTATAAGAACAAGGGTGGACAAGTCCATCTGCGCAACAGCCGGGGGATATCCTTCTGGCTGTTGCCGGCAAGTCCTGGCCAAGCTGATGCTACACAAGCTTGTGAACAACCATCACAGAGGAACTGCTGCTAGAGTCACAATGAGGCTTCAGAAAGAAACACTCAACACTCAATCCTCTATTTGTGAAGTGCACCAGTCCCTCCTGCAGCAAAGCACCCCCACAACATGATGCTGCCACCCCCGTGCTTCACGGTTTGGGAGTTGGTGTCTTTGGCTTGCAAGCCTCCCCTTTTTCCTCCAAACCATAACAATGGTTTATTATGGCCAAACGGTTCTAGTTTTGTTTCATCAGACCAGAGGGACAATCTTTGTCCCATGTGCAGTTGCCAAAGCTATTCTGGCTTTTAATGGTTTTGGAGCAGTGGCCTTCTTCCTTGCTTAGCGTTCTTCAGTTATGTCGATATAGGACTTGTTTTACTGTGGATATAGATACTTTTGTACCTGTTTCCTCCAGCATCTTCACAAGGTCCTTTGCTGTTGTTCTGGGATTGATTTGCACTTTTCGCACCAATGTACGTTCATATCTAGGAGACAGAACGTGTCTCCTTCCTGAGCGGTATGACGGCTGATTGGTCCCATGGTGTTTATACTTGCGTACTATTGTTTGCACAGATGAAAGTGGTACCTTGCCGCGTTTGGAAATTGCTCCCATGGACGAATCAGACTTGTGGAGGTCTACAAATCTTTTTCTGAGGTCTTGGCTGAATTATTTTGATTTTCCCATGATGTCAAGCAAAGAGGCACTGAGTTTGAAGGTATGCCTTGAAATACATCCACAGGTACACCTCCAATTGACTCAAATGATGTCAATTAGCCTATTAGAAGCTTCTAAAGCCATGACATAATTGTCTGGAATTTTCATAGTTGTTTGAAGGTACAGTCATCTTAGTGTATGTAAACTTCTTGACCCACTGCAATTGTGATACAGTTAATTTTAAGTGAAATATTCTGTCTGTAAACAATTGTTGGAAATATTACTTGTGTCATGCCCAAAGTAGATGTCTTAACCGACTTGCCAAAACTATTGTTTGTTAACAAGAAAATTGTGGAGTGGTTGAAAAACAAGTTTTAATGACTCCAACCTAAATGTATGTAAACTTCCGACTTCAACTGTATATATTTTTTTAATTACATTTTTTTTCTTTTTACACATATTTAATACCATTTTGGGGTAGACTACCTTCATACTCCCATTTTTTTATTGGTTACCTTCAGACGAGTCGTAGAGCAAGTGGTAGTCTCCCCTTTCCATAAGTGGACAAAATAGTTTGTTGGCCAAACCGTTTGGACGCTACAGACGTTTACTTGAGAAGACTGATTTTTGGGATGTTTCTTGGTCTGAAAAACACATGTCTAGCTCTGCCACCTTTCACCTCAGATGCAGAAATGCTACACTGGCGGATGTGGTGAATTGAGATGCATCCCATGCAAAAAGAAAACGATATCTCTAGATTAAACTGATGGATTTTGATGGGGATTCTTTTGCTATTTTTTGTAAATTATTATTCAATAACTCCAGGGGAGTAAAATTCTTCAAGATCTGTCAAGTTGGTTGTTAATCATTGCTTGCCATAGATTTTCAAGCTGATTTAAGTCAAAACTGTAACTTGGCCACTCAGGAACATTCAATGTTGTATTTAAGTTATTGTCCTGCTGAAAGGTGAATTCTTCACCCAGTGTGACTGAACCAGGTTTTCTTCCAAGATTTTGCCTTTGCTTAGCTCYATTCTGTTTATTTTAATCCCCCCCAAAATCCCTAGTCCTTGTCGATGACAAGCATACCCATAACATGATGCAGCCACCATCATATGCTTGAAAATATTAAGAGTGGTACTCAGTGATGTGTTGTGTTGGATTTTCCCCAAACATAATGCTTTGTATTCAGGACATGAAATTAATTTCTTTGACACATTTTTTCCAGTTTTACTTTAGTGCCTTTTTGCAAACAGGATGTAGGTTTTGGAATATTCTTTATTCTGTACAGGCCTCCTTCTTTTCACTCTGTCATTTAGGTTAGTATTGTGGAGTAACTATAATGTTGTTTATCCATCCTCAGTTTTCTCCTATCACAGCCGTTAAACTCTGTAACTGTTTTAAAGTCAAAATTGGCCTCATGGTGAAATCCCTGAGCTGTTTCCTTCCTCTCTGGCAACTGAGTTATGAAGGACACCTGTGTCTTTGTAGTGACTGGCTGTATTGATACACCATCCAAAGAGTAATTAATAACTTCACCATGCTCAAAAGGGTATTCAATGTATGCTTTTTTCCCTTTTYCCCATCTACCAATAGGTGCTCTTCTTTGCGAGGCATTGGAAAACCTCCCTGGTCTTTGTGGTTGAATCTGTGTTTGAAATTCACAGCTCTACTGAGGGACCTTACAGCTAATTGTATGTGAGGTACAGAGATGAGGTACTCCTTCCAAAATGATGTTAAACATCATTACTGCACACGGAGTGAGTCCATGCAACTTGCTAAGCAAATTTGTACTCATTTACTTATTTAGGCTTGCCATAAAAAAGGGGTTGAATACATATTGACTCAAGCCATTTCAGCATTTCATTTTTTATTAATTTGTAAAAATGTCTAAAAACAATTCCACTTTGGTATAATGGGGTATTGTGTGTAGGCCAGTGACACAAAATCTCAATTTAATCAATTTTAAATTTAGGCTGTAACACAGCAAAATGTGGAAAATATCAAAGGGTGTGAATACTTTCTGAAGGCACTGTATATTCTTCCGTTCCTTCTGCTTCCACCTCTCCTCGTTCCTGTGTTAGTACTTACCACCATTCCCCATTTACCATTCCCTTGTTTGGTCCACTGTTTCTTTACCATAGCACTGTAAAAGATCCCCGCTGGGCACACACTGGTTGAMGTGGAACCAACGTGGAATAGACGTTGAATTGACGTTTGTGCTCAGTGGGTCCCATTTGTGTGACCAAGTATCGCTGTAAGTTACTTCATAACGTCTGTGTCTATACCTAGAATTAGATAGGTTCAGGTTCCACACCTGGAAACAGATACACCAGAATACTGTACACCAGAATACTGTACACCAGAATACTGTACACCAGAATAATGTACACCAGAATACTGTACACCAGAATATTGTACACCAGATTAATGTACACCAGAATACTGTACACCAGACTACTGTACACCAGAATACTGTACACCAGAATAATGTACACCAGAATAATGTACACCAGAATACTGTACACCAGAATAATGTACACCAGAATAATGTACACCAGAATACTGTACACCAGAAAAGATTGTGAACAATACAAGTTCCCTGTAGGATCTGGTGTATAGTAGCGTGTTCTGATGCTGTTACGTACATTAGCATGTTTGCAAACATGAGCAAACTGGAGGGTTCTGGGGTAGTTGTCTATCAAAATATTTAGTCTTTGCCTGTGGGGGTGGGGGTAGTGGAGGGGGGAAGAGGTGAGACGTGGAGTTGGCAGTAGGAAGGAGGAGGTGGAGAGTGAGTGTTGCTTTGGCATTTCTTTACCCTTTACCTTGGCGAGTCCTGCAGGACAGCTACTGTCGGGGCCAGGAGAGGGTAAAGCCACGACAGAGGCCCCTCCCCTAGAGGCCCCTAGAGAGAGAACCAGGATCCTGATTTACTGTAGACTTGTTAGTCCTGAACAGAAAGAAATTGAGAGAGAGAGAGAGAAAGAGAAAATATGGAAACCTAAAGGTGAAGAGAAATGACGAGAGTTATGGGGCGGGAGGAGGGGTGGAAACAAAGACGGTAATCCCCAAATGAAAGCCATTCCTCACTCCCCCTTCCCAGCTTCCCCTCATCCCTCACTCCCCATTTCAGGGAGGAAAGCCTGTGGTTCCAGCCTCTTAATAAAGTGAGGGGTAGACGTGGTGAAATGCCAAGCACTCTGGTTGGAAATGAATGACCAGGGGTGTGTGTGTGTGTGTGTGTGAGTGTGTGAGTGTGTATGAGTGTGTTGAAGGGGGTGCTAGGGGTTCCTCTGCCCTGGGTCTCTCCCAGTGTGTTTGAGTAATGATTCAGACTGCCAGTGTGGTGGTGTCGCTCCATCTATAACCATCCTGGGGCTCCTTCTGTATGCCTATGCGACCCCCCCCCCCCCCCCCTCCCCCATACACACACACAGTAGATTCATCAGATTGGAAACAGGGCAGTGGGATGGACTGGGCAGCAGGAATGACTCATCCATCCATCCACACAGACACACACTTTCAACAAACACTCACTCACACACTCACACACAGACACACACTTTCAACACACACACTCACACACTCATACACACGCACACTCATAGGAAGAAAATTGAGACACACACAGGTACAGACAGAGAAATATGTGAAACATACACACATGCATAGTCATTGGTAGACACAATGGGATATCCCCACTTAGGATATCTACTGTTAAATTGTGTAAGGTGTATGCGTGTGTGTGTGCGTGCATGTGTGTGTGTGACCGTGCATGTGTCGACACAGGTCCATTGACTGACCAACCAACCCTGAAACCTACTTTTCTCAGGAGTCTGAGGCGGGAAGAGAGTAGTGGAATCCCCATATATACTGGACATGATAAACCGGCCATGATACCTCTCTCTGTCTCTCCACCACTATTCCCTCCATTCAACATCCTCTCATAAACTCATCCTCTTGTTCCATTTATTTTTGCCATCTCTCTCTGGTCCTGCTGAGATGATTTTGGGGAGCCTGGGCCTTCCATAATCCACCAGGTCTTTCGCAGATGCACAGAGGTATGAAACACACACACACACACACACACACACACACACACACACACACACGAACACCACAACACACACACACACACACACACACACCACACACACACACACACACACACACACACACACACACACACACAGTCCTTGTCTTCCTCCATGTGCACTTCCTCTGATGTTCAAAGGCTAAAGAGGCATCCTAAGCCAGGGGCTGACAGATAAGACAGATGCCATCAGCAAGAAACAATAACCTTAATGACAGAGAAAAGACAATTAAATATGTCTCAGACGTAATGCAGACGAAAGGCAGACTGTGTGTAGCGTGATTCAACTACAGCGCTGGGCATGGACCTGGCCAAGCGTCTACATCTGTAAGTGAGTGGGGGGAGTGGCGAGCTTACTGGAGCCCAGATACCTCATGTATAGATCACGCTCACATGCTTCAAGGCAAGACTAAATCTAGTGGGGGCGGGCGGKGGGTTTATTCAAGTCTAGAGAAAATGTCTCGGTGTACATAATCATATGCATGAACAATATAGAGCCTCTTTAAAGCAGAAATGACAGCATTTTAGCAACATGAAATCTCATTCAAATCTGCTCTCATACATCCCCCAGGAAGAATATGACACTTTTTAAAAACATTTTCTGACAAGCGATCACTTAGATATGATCATTTGAACATTTTCATCAATCCTTAGAATGTTTGGGAATTACATATAGTAAGGCAATTATGAAAATTCTATAGCAATATAGAGTGGGAAAGTGACGTTTGGACGATTAATAGACACCGCAGTAAAAAAACGAATAAAATCATGTCTCGTCCAGGACCGGAGTCTACGCAGACCGGTGCACCATAGCCAATCAGAGCTACAGTAGGCCTTTATGTAAAAAAAGTCCCTGCCATCCATGACTTTGAACTGGACTGTGTGTTTACAGGAAGTAGCAATAGCGCGACTTTAGATCATTAGAACGCATTCGCCAAAAGCCACCTGAATGGATTGCTGCAAATATGTCAATACCACGGGAGTCCTCTTACATTTGAGAACGTTACAGTCCTATATGATCAAACAACCACGAAAAGGAATGCTCTCTCCCTCAGTTATACACATCAACAACGACAAGATCAACAACTAATGCTATCCTTAGCAAGATGAGCTAAAATATAACGAAGGAACATTTAAAAAAAGCCTATTTTTCAGCTAGTTGGCCGTTAAAATTGCACTTTTAAACAATGGGGAACTGTAGCCTACTCGTCCTTCTGCAGCTTGTCTGCCTGGTTAAAGTTGGCTAGCTTGCTAGCTAGCTACTGCCAGACACAAATGAGAGAACACATCACTCTGGACATTTTCCTCGCCCTAGCAGAGCTGGTTGGCTAGGCTAAACAACTAACTGTTGTTTTGCCTACGTTTACTGACCACCGTCATATTCAGTGGGTGTTGCATAAATTCATCAGTTATTCTGCGCTCTGGCACACTCCAACAAGAGTGCTCTGAAATCGGAGTAGATAGCCAGAGTGAATTTGCAAACGCAAGAGATATGCTAACTGGATAACAGTTATTCAAGTTCTTGCTAGCTAACCAAATGACACATGTATATCTAGCTGTGTATAGCCACTGAAATAACGACTCCAATGACAGCTGTCTAGCTAATCTAAGGCTCTGTTTTTAGCTTGCTACATAAATAGGTATGCTAGCCCATTAGCCACGTTATGACTGACTTGTGATCATTGCCCTTGCTAGTTTGATTGTATTGACATTCCCAGCCTTAGTTAAATTTGTCCGTTTTTGTCCAAAATATTGAGACATTGAAACTGAAACAGTGCATCCCGAATGAAGGCAGCAAACAATGTACCAGGGTGGCTGTGATAGCAATACTTTTTTGGACTACCAAGAAATGTATTGGTGAATGATATTAATCATGTATTGAACTGCATCCATCTATTCTGACAACAATGCCTTGGTGTACATCATGGAATGTTGAGTCAAATAGAACCTATTTTTAAAACCTCTTCTAAAGTTGGTTTTGTAACATAAACTGAGAATTGTATGTTTATTACTGATATTATGATTATCTGTTTGTTTCATATCTGCAAAGTAGTTAAAACGCTGTCAGTTCCACTTTAATGTGCTGCCTGGGGTTCTTCCTCAGCATAACTAAAGTAAAATGTTAGTGGTTTGAATGGGCAGGTTAGAATGACCCACGCGGTCAGTGGTGTGCCACTGTGGACTGTGTGGGCAGGAATGATCTGGCATTGTGTGGGCAGGAATGATCTGGCATTGTGTGGGCAGGAATGATCTGGCATTGTGTGGGCAGGAATGATCTGGCATTGTGTGGGSAGGAATTGGGATATTTTTAGGGCTAAGTGCCGAACGTACGTTTTTCCCCCATACTCACACTGCGAATGAAGGGAATCCTCCACCTCTTCTCCTTCTCTCCCCTAACTCAATCCTTTCCGTATTTCCTTTTGCCTTTTTCCTGCTTTCGCTCCTCTCTCTGCCCACTCTCCTCCCACTATCACCCCCAGTCAACTGCCTGCTCCCCTCCTCTGTCTGCTCCTATCCTTCCCTCCAAACCCACCTACCTTCTATTCTCCCCCTTAACCCAAGTCCCCTCCCGAGACTCCTCACTCGCTTGCCAACCTTCTCTCACCCCCACTACCCTCCTTACCACCTCAACCCCAATTACCTTTCTCCTCTCCTCTGTCGTCATCCAGTCCCCTCTACCCCATGTCGTTTAAGACAGGTCAGCAATGGAGGGAGCCCTTAGGCCTCTTCTCTCACCCCACCCCCCTCTCTCAACCTCCCGTGCCTTGCCTCCCTCACCCTCCTTGTCCTCCCTCTTCTCATCCCTCCTCTGCCCTCCTCCTTGCCTCTCCTCTCTCGCTCTCTCTCTCTCTGTTACTCTCTGGTCCTGTTTCCCTCCTCACCCCTCCGTCCTCCCCCCTGGCCCTGCCCACACCCCTCTGTCCCGGGTCATTTATCATGGGCCAGGAGTGGAGCCCCCGGGCCTGCAGGCCCCTGTCAGCTTCTGCAATCGCCTCTTTGTGGCTCCCAGCAAACAAGTGTTGGATCAGCAAAAGTCTATTAAAGCCTGGTGGGCCTTTCTCAGCCAATTGGTGCTGGGTCACTGAGCTGCTCTCCTCCCTGCTCTGTGCCTCTTTGTGTTGCTGCCGTGCACTGACACAGATCCCCACAAGATTAATGATTTTTAACAGCCATTTGGGTTGAGATACTTTCTCTCTCAAACATTCGCTCTCTCCCTTTCTCTTGGTTCGGTTTCTCTCTATTGCTCTCCCTTCTTCAAATTTTCTCTTTCACCCTTTCTCTTTTGCCAATTTGTGTTCTCCCTCTCTCTCACCCGACTCTTTCCTTCTCTAAATCTTTCTCTCCCTCTATGTTCTAAATCTCTCTCTCTCTGCACTCTATCTCACCCAACAACTTGTCCATAGAGTGTCCCCCCAAGCCCCAATCTACTGTGTTCAGTCATATATCCAACCCCTTTCATCACCTAATCCAATCTGGTTACACTTCAGAGTCACTTTCAATAATATAGCATCATTAAATATGTACATGTTCTAATACTAATTTATTACTGGTATTGCTATCATTAGGAAGTTGTAAGCTCCTTGTTTCCCCTAAATTCAGCATTAACCCACTGGCCACTAGGGTTATCACTCGGGCTCCCGAGTGGCGCAGCGGTCTAAGGCACTACATTTTAGTGCTAGAGCCGTTAGTACCTCTAGCACCCTGGTTCAATCCTGGGCTGTATCACAACTGGCCGTGATTGGGAGTCCCATAGGGAGGCGCACAATTGGCCCAGCGTAGTCCGGTTTAGGGTTTGGCCGGGGTAGTTAAATAAAGGTTAAATAAATAAAWAAATATATATATATCATGGTGTGCCTGGGAGTCCTGGGCCCTCCCACAGCTAATAAGGGCACCTCCATAGGTATTCAAATATTAACGAGGGCATTCCTGTACACCTTAACAATCCAGCCAGGACACCCACCAAAGGCCCTATCCCAAAACAACCCCTAGCTTCTAGCCCCTACACCCTAAATACTTATATACAGTTGAAGTCGGAAGTTTACATACATCTTAGCCAAATACATTTAAACTCAGTTTTTCACAATTCCTGACATTTAATCCTAGTAAACATTCCCTGTCTTAGGTCAGTTAGGATCACCACTTAATTTTAAGAATGTGAAATGTCAGAATAATAGAAGAGAGAATGATTTATTTCAGCTTTTATTTCTTACATCACATCCCCAGTGGGTCATACACTCAATTAGTATTTGGTAGCAATGCCTTTAAATTGTTTAACTTGGGTCAAACGTTTCATGTAGCCTTCCACAAACTTCCCACAATAAGTTGGGTGAATTTTGGCCCAAATCCTCCTGACAGAGCTGGTGTAACTGATCAGGTTTGTAGGCCTCCTTGCTCGCACACGCTTTTTCAGTTCTGCCCACAACATTTTCTATGGGATTGAGGTCAGGGCTTTGTGATGGCCACTCCAATACTTGACTTTGTTGTCCTTAAGCCATTTTGCCACAACTTTGGAAGTATGCTTGGGTCATTGTCCATTTGGAAGACCCATTTATGACCAAGCTTTAACTTCCTGACTGATGTCTTGAGAATATAGTTAGTAATTCCCAGAATTTTTCTTGTTCTTTGGCTTGCAAGCCTCCCCCTTCCTCCAACACTAACGATGATCATTATGGCCAACAAGTTCTATTTTGTTTCATCAGACCAGAGGACTTTTTCCAAAAAGTACGATCTTGCCATGTGCAGATGCAAACCGTAGTCTGGCTTTTATATGGCGGTTTTGAGCAGTGGCTTCTTCCTTGCTGAGCGGCCTTTCAGTTATGTCGATATAGGACTTGTTTTACTGTGGATATAAATCTTTTGTACCTGTTCCTCCAGCATCTCACAAGGTCCTTTGCTGTGTCTCGGTGATTTGCACTTTTCGCAACACATGTACGTTCATCTCTAGGAGACAGAACGCTTCTCCTTCCTGAGCGTATGACGGCGCTGCTTTCCATGGTGTTTATACTTGCGTACTATTGTTAACGTGGTACCTTCAGGCGTTTGGAATTGCTCCCAAGATGAACCAGACTTCTGGAGGTCTACAAAAACATTTCTGAGTCTTGGCTTGATTTCTCTGATGTTTCCATGATGTCAAGCAAAGAGGCACTGAGTTTTGAAGGTAGGCCTGAGAATTCATCCACCAGGAACACCTCCATTTGATTCAAATGATGATCATTAGCCTATCAGAAGCTCTAAACACATGACATAAATTTTCTGGAATTTTCCAAGCTGTTTAAAGGCACAGTCAACATAGTGTATGTAAACTTCTGATCCACTGGGCTTGTGATACAGTGAATTATAAGTGAAAATAATCTGTCCATAAACCATTGTTGAAACAATACTTGTTGTCATGCGCACAAGTAGATATCCTAACCGACTTGCCAAAACATAGTTTTCTTACCAAGAAATTTGTGGAGTGGTTGAAAAACAAGTTATAATGACTCAAACCTAAGTGTATGTAAACTTACGACTTCAACATAGATTTGACATGAGTTAAAGACTAAGTAGTGCTATAGCTTCTACACGTGCCGCCTCTGATAGGCTATAGCTCCACGTGCCCTCTGATAGGCTATAGCTCCACGTGCCCTCTGATAGGCCATAGCTCCACGTGCGCTCTGGTAGTCTATAGCTCCACACGTGACCTCTGATAGTCTATAGTCCCACTGGTGTCCTCTGTAGTCTATAGCTCCACTGGACTCTGATAGTCTATAGCTCCACTGTTCCTCTGATAGTCTATAGCTCCACCGTGCCTCTGATAGTCTCATAGTCCACTGTGTCCTCTGATAGTCTATAGCATCCACCGTCGCCTCTGACAGTCTTGCTCACTGTGTCCTCTGATAGTCTATAGCTCCCGGCCCTCGTGATAAGTCTATACTCCACCGTGCCCTTGCATAGTCTATAGCTCCACCGTTGACCTCTGATAGTCTATAGCTCCACTGTCCTCTGATAGTCTATAGTCACCGTGCCCTCTGATCAGTCTATAGCTCCACCCTGTCCTCTGATAGGGTCTATAGCTCCAGTGACCTCTGACGTCTATACTCCACCGTGGCCCTCTGACTAGCATCCTAAGCTCCCGCGTGCCTCTGATAGTCTATAAGCTCCACGTGTCCTTCTCGATAGTCTATAGCTCCACCGTGCCCTCTGATAGTCTATAGCTCCACCGTGCCTCTGTAGCTCATAGCTCCACCGTGACCTCTGATAGTCTATTAGCTCCACTGTGTCCTACGTGATAGTCTATAGCTCCACCGTGCCCTCTGATAGTTATAGCTCCACCGTGTCCTCTGATAGTCTATAGCTCCACCGTGCCTCATGCAGTCTATAGCTCCACCGTGCCTCTGGTAGTCTATAGCTCCTACCGTCACCTCTGATAGTCTAACAGCTCCATGATGTCCTCCTGATAGTCTATAGTCACGTACCTAGTACATACTCACCGTGGCCTCTGATAGTCTATAGCATCCACCGCGTGCTCCGTCTGATAGTCTATAGCTCCACCGTGCCCTCTGATAGTCCTATAGCCTCCACCGCGCCTCGACAGTCTATAGCTCCACCTGCGCCCTTGGGTAATGTCTATAGCTCCACCTGTCCCTCTGACAGTCTATAGCTCACCGTGACCTCTGATAGTCTATAGCTCCACCGTGTCCTCTGATAGTCTATTAGCTCCACCCGTGATGCCCTCTGATAGTCTATAGCTCCACCTGCCCTCTGATAAGTCTATAGCTCCACCGTGCCCTCTGATGTCTATAGCTTCCACCGTACCCCTTGACAGTCTATAGCTCCCCGTGACCTCTGATAGTCTATAGCTCCACTGTGTCCTCTGATAGTCTATAGCTCCACCGTGCCCTCTGATAGTCTATAGCTCCACCGGTGCCCTGCTGATAGTCTATAGCTCCACCGTGCCCTCTGATAGTCTATGCTCCACGTGTCCTCTGATAGTCTATAGCTCCACCGTGCCCTCTGATAGTCTATAGCTCCACCGTGCCCTCTGATTACATACTAGCTCCACCGTGACCTCCTAGTTCTATAGCTCCACTGTGTCCTCTGATAGTCTCATAGCTCCACGTGCCCTCTGATAGTCTATAGCTCCACCGGTCAGGTCCTCTGATAGTCTATAAGCTCCACCGTGCCCTCTGACAGTCATAGTCCACGTGACCTTGTAGTCATATAGGCTCCACCGTTGACTCTCGATAGTCCTATAGCTCCACTGTGTCCTGAGTAGTCTATAGCTCCCACCGTGCCCTCTGAAGTCTATAGCTCCCCTCATCTTAGTAGTCATATAGATCCCACCGTGTCCTCTGATAGTCTATAGCTCCACCGTGCCCTCTGATAGTCTATAGCTCCACCATGTCCTCTGATAGTCTATAGCTCCACCGTGCCCTCTGACAGTCTATAGCTCCACCGTGCCCTCTGATAGTCTATAGCTCCACCGTGACCTCTGATAGTCTATAGCTCCACTGTGTCCTCTGATAGTCTATAGCTCCACCGTGCCCTCTGATAGTCTATAGCTCCACCGTGCCCTCTGATAGTCTATAGCTCCACCGTGCCCTCTGATAGTCTATAGCTCCACCGTGCCCTCTGACAGTCTATAGCTCCACCGTGTCCTCTGATACACTACAGTTCCACCGTGTCTTCTGATAGGCTTTAGGTGTACCATGTCTTCTGATAGGCTTTAGGTGTACTATGTCCTCTGATAGGCTGTAGGTGTAGTTTTCAGCAAATTGCTTATACCTATCCAATCCTCTCAGATCTACTCAAGTGCCTATGGGAGTTAAAGTATGCTAGCCACTTCTAATGATTACACATTTCCATGTTTGTACTGCAGTACAGTAGCGTTGTAATTACTGCAGGTTAAATGCATGTCCAAGAGTCCTGTGGTCGTGGTTCTATGGTCCACCTGGGAGATGAATCAGCACAACCTGCAGGTCAGCCGTCCATTCCCCCTAACCCTAACTCTGGCCTGACTCTAAATCGACGGCACCACTGCTCCTAATGCCAGACACACTCACACTACTGTACTTATATGTATCCTCCCATTTACCTGACCGCAGTACTACCACACCTCTGACCCCTCTCTAAAGCCACAGCACCAACGTTCACAGACAGTGTACTTAAGCATCCGTTCATTCTCTCTAACCGCTATGCGACCACACCCCAGGTCCTGCTGTAAACCCAAAGCACCATGGTTGTACTGCCACACACACACAGTCATACTGCAGGCTACTGTACTTACTGTAAACATGTTGCCATGGATATTTATACTCTTTACTGGAACAATGAAAACGCAGAATAGTAGTAGTAGTACTACTATATTTAGCATGTAGTATAATTTGGTACCAGTATAAGTTCTATATTTTCATTACAATTCAACCATTGTTTCATGCACTACAGTTGTTCATCTGATTAACTACATGGTTAATAAATAAGCTATGTAAAATTAACACAGATTTTCATGGTTATTGCAACAATAAAGGTTAACATCAGGTTCTAAGGATGGGTAAACCACCAATGACATTATTTTCTGACCTCGTCCACAGACATTTGTCCTCCAACTTTGAGGCCCATTGAACTATTTTCTTTAATCTTCACTCAATAAAGTAAACAGATGACGCATATTTTCCAGAATATTACATGGGGTTGGAAATGTAATATACCCTGTAAGTATGACTCCAGCCCCATGTGCCCACAATTAGACCGAGACATGAAATACGGAGGATACTCCTCGACAGTGACATTTTAATGTTATATTTCATTTCAGGGAAAGAGATATTTTCATGCCAAGAATAATGGTTGGCTGGGTTCTGCATGTCTAGAAAAAAGGCCGACCATGCAGCGTCTCTCTAATAGTTGATGGTGTAATGGAACCAAATGGTCTACAGGCAGACTAGATGGACGGAGACGCGGGGTGCAAGTGGCTACGATGGATTATGTGCAAATGGATTGCGTTCATTTACTTATACATGATGAATTATGCGAATTAATAAAAATATTTTGACGAACTGTTAACATGATTAATTTGTTATAGTGATTGGCAACTATAGACATTTTTGTTATGCTGAGTTATGGGATGTTAAAGTGGGTTTAATCAAAAGTTTAGCTGTATATATTGCCTATCCGGGTAAACAAGATTGGTTAAAATACATGTTTTTTACATATTGTGCCTATAGGGATGTAGCTATTAAGGTGATGCCAAAAACGACGGTCATAATTGCCGAATCTAACCGGAGAACGTTTACATCCGCCATGATACTGTAACATGCATTTCACCAAAGGCCTGTTGGAATGGAGCCAGTTCATTTTACATCACCCATTGAAATCCCAATCAAATCTATAATTGCATAACTGTGTAAATTTTTTCTTGGAGGGTCAAACGAGAGCAATATGTCAGGATATTTTATGATCTTTATCCTTTGTTTTATTTACTGCATATCACTCAACCACATTCCCCATACTTAGAATTGGCCTGCATTACAGCACAAACTGAAATTATTTTGGAGACAAGCAGATTGATGTGGTTAGTATTATTTATTTAATCTCTTTCTCTCTTTCTCTCTCTCTTTGGCTCACCGTTTCAGTGCCCGCTGAAATTTTAGTGAAAAGGACAGACACAGGAGTAAAAAAACAAGATTGCGCGACCCCTCCATGCGCATAACACATAATTATGCTACATTCGTGCAAGGCGTGACATTCTAATGACAAAAAAATCTTTGCATACACTTCGATTATCTGACTTTGTCGTGTTGCTCTGTTTTCAACCATAATCCTTTCTCTAGGATAGCCTACACCACAAAGTCCACATATATTCACATTCAATACATTTACGATCTACTATTTAGCCATCACCACCTGTCCAACTCTCCGTGTCAATGTGACACACACACATACACACACACACACACACACACATACACACACGAATGCAACTCTGCTCTAAAAAATAAGCTATATATTCTCCGACCGAGTAGCCTATACCCTGGCCTTCTTCAGGACAGATACATCACTGCATTAGTGAAACAGACCATAGGAACACATTTATTGGATAAGCCTACAGGTATCTCCATATGTCTTAAAAAGGTGTCGGCCTAGTGTAGCATTTGCATAAAATGCTAACTTAGTTCTTCCTCTGAGTCAGTCTTTATAAAGGGTAAGCATTTGGTGTTCACTGCTAAATCGATTCCCCTTTTCATATTTATGAGAGGCATTTCCACTTATCTCACCACTTGTTCTGTCTTTAAAGACTTCCCCAGTCAATTATCGCTCTCGGGGATGTTAGATACTTTTAGAGGTATAGGCCTGGACACAGCGTAGCCTACATAGAGATGACACGCCTTAATAATACATGTTTTCACTGCAGTTCATCGATCTTCTTCGAGTAAACAAGAATATCTGAGTTACTGTACAAGTATTCAACTCTAAATGAACGACAATCTCATCTCGACGGTAGAGATGAGACTGCACAAAATGTTGTCTTTAAAAATCTACCTTTTTCTCACTTTTTTTGAAAGCTTGTTCAGCTCAAATAACTATGTTTTTGTATTTATCATTTTCCTATGGCTTATCAATTGATCTGCCCATGTTGGAGTCGGTGTTGAGCTGTAGTAACCTGCTCATATTGTGTGGAATGCTTATGATTTAGTTTCTATATGGAGAGGTAATTATCAGACGGGATCATTTTGAAACTAATATTGAAAATAATTGATGACTCCCCCTTGTCCAATTCAATATCAGAGCTAAGGTCTCTACCACTGTGTTTATATATATATCAAGTAAAATCGACCATGAAGTGATAAGTAATTAGGCGCGCTCTCGTGAACTGTAATTTGGCTGGGTTGAAAAATATAGTCCAAACTTTAACTTGGTTGGGTTGAATAATATAGTCCAAACTTTAACTTGGTTGGGTTGAATAATATAGTCCAAACTTTAACTGGATTGGGTTGAATAATACTAGTCCAAAATGATGACTATGACTGAACAAAGTAAGCATCGAGATATATAGCCTACAGACAGACTAAACATGCTCCGGCTTTATAGTAGAACATATTCAACTAACTAAACATACAGGCATATAGAATTATTCTAGAATTTTAACTATGAAGTAAGCATGAAGGGTTAATTGCATTCGATAAGGGGCTTGGTTAAATCACAGTCGTATAATTTTCGGCCTATGAACTATTTCTCTCTCTTTCTCTCTCCTAATCATATTGTAGAACTCGAGAAGCGCCAGTGAAACTTTGGGCTCTAGAACCCGGGGGTCATTGATACACCCTAGCGCGCAATGCTCTTGTCCTCGGTCTAGAGCGCTCTCGCGCACTGTGGCTGAGTGCGTTAAAGCCATGGTGACTCGCGAGGCTCTCGGTGCGCAACACACTACAAAGCATCATTATATATCTGCCCCTCTCTCACACGCAAACACACATGCTCTCTCTCTCTCGCTCGCTCGCACGCAAACACACACACACACAAACACACACACTTTCCTCTCTCTCTTTCCTGGAATTGATGGATGATCTGTAGGGGATATTTGCGTTAATCATTATACCTGCAAATGGGTCCAGCAAACAACCATACACCATTACCCACTTCATAAAGACGAACCGGTCCGTTTCAAATTTGTAAAAGTTTAGTCAATGGAGAAAAATACAGAAGCCTCTGAAACAGAATCATAAAGCCAACAGCTCGAGCCTCTGTTGTTATGCCCAGCCGCAAGACCTGCGCGCGCCACGCCATCCTTACCTACATGTGCTGCTGGAATAGAAGCGCTCTGAAGTACCGCAAGCCAATACACATCCAGTTCGCTGGTGGAGACTTGGCTTAGCTGAAGCCGCCACTCCCAACATTATCAAACCGGCAGGCCTCGTGCCCCCTCGCCCTCAAAGTAGCAGGTGCCATGGCCTCGTGCCCCTCGAAGTTACCGGAGCAGGTGCCATGACCTCGTGCCCCTCGCCGTTACAGGAGCAGGTGACATGGCCTCGTGCTCCCGGTGCGAGGCGTGTTGCTGTGGGGAGCGCGTGCCTCCTCACCACTACAGAGTCCGTTGTGCCCTGCACTGTTTAAATGTGAACATTTTAAAGGTGATTTTATTTCTTGTTATTCATTCCTAAAATCCGTAGGACGGGAGACTCATTAGAGGCTAAATAAGCAAACATCAACACTTTTTTTCGCTGTCCATAAGCACACGGATCACTTAATAGATCATTAACCAGCGATATGCTGCTGACATGGACGCTTTTTACATCTCGCGTCTCCATTACAGCCATGCTATTACCGAAGGGGGAGAGCCGACGGCGGCCTGCCTGCCTGCTTGGCTATTACGGCAGGCCGGGGTATATTAGAGCGCATTACACGCTAATGGCGCTGCCTTCAGGTCCGAATAAAACCAACAAGCTCTCACAGTCTCACTGCAGAATTAGAAACATGGTGTTAAACTTTGTTCGACTCGGCCGGGATAGATAAGAGGCTTTTACGCAGTACAACAGTCAGGTCTACGAGTGTAGTTTTATAGCTCATGATACTGGGTTGGTAGTACTATACCTGTAGTATTTGATGCCTCTCCATTGCTTAATTCATTGTACCCTATCGTGTGGTCTGGTAGCCTATGCACCGGGCGTTTGGGATAATGCTGTCAGGGTTCGGTAAGCGTTCTGCCTCTGGGGGTGTTTCAGGGAAAAGTTGTTAAAGAGGGACTAACGCTGTCGCCGGCCCAACGCTGCAGGCTGCAGCCCTATATACAGTACCTTCACTCAGGCAGGCAGCGCGCTTGAGAAGTGCCTGGTGATCTGCTGACATCAGAAACGTTATAGATTAATATCTTACGTAGGAAGATGGATTCATTGATTGTTTTTCAAATAATGTAACAATCCCATATATTTTGATATAAAAACTTTTATTGGAAATGTAATTATGTTATTATAGCCTAAGTGAGTAGTATCGTAAACAATAATATCGTTATAGTAATAACCTGCTAATAAAAACAACACCTAATAATAATAATAATACACTTTAGGCCAACCATATTCTTAGATTTTTGTGTGTGTGTGTGTGTGTGTGTGTGGGGGGGGGGGGGGGGGGGGGGGGGGGGTGAAGTCTCGATCGCTTCTGTCAGAAAGTAGAATTGCCTATATATTTATCACTGCATAAAACGTCAGTTGATGTCTTTCAGCATTTTGTAGCCTACTCTTATAAAAGCTCGAATTACTTATAGGCCTAACATTGACAATATGAGAGAACATTCCTTCACTTTTTGCTGTTACTCAAGTCAGTCGTGAGTTTATTCGATTTTTATGACATTTTAAAACCAGACAAAATATGGGAACATGTTTCTGTTTTTTTGTAGCCTAATATGGACTGAATCATGCAAATAACCTCTGAATTATATGAATGGAAAAATGTGTGAGAAGATTGGAATGTGTCGTTTATTTCAGCATCTTGATACATCGTGAAGAAATGCAGAGTTGAAGTTAATGAAGTATTTAAACCAACAGTTATTGGATGGTGTGTGCATGCGGCGCCCGGTCCCCTCCATCTTCAGCCTAATCGATAAGTACTGGCCGGGGCCATGAGCTCAGGCGTGGATATGAGGTGGAAACGGGATAATAATAGAATCGATTCATCAAATTGACTAATTTACAAGTAACTTCCTTCTGCAGGAAATCAAGACATCTCTTAGAACAGATAAAGGCAATTATTCCAATATAAATAAATGCAAAGGCCCACAATTCACACAATTCACTTTTATATTCCTGAAGGTCTTCTTTAATTTTATTGTCCCATAACTATTCGTTTTTCCTTAGAATATGTAATGTGAATGTATAACTTAATTTTACTTTATAATACAGCTACTAATAACAACTACATACAAAAGTATCTAATAAAGTGTTATGTATCAACAAAATCAATTGCTAAAAGAAAAACGGTTAATCAAATGCATGATTAAATTAGTGTCTAATTGAACGAAAAACCAATATTGCCTAGCGAGGTCTCCGTGCAGCGTCCGTTAGAACCACGGAGCGGCAGTCTTGAGCCTCTTTTCACAGTACCTACTCACCAGTGGTGCTTTTCAAAGCTTCAAATGCTTTGCCATATACGCACTACACAATGGTCGAGCCAAGAAAGAGCGTTCTGTCTCTCGCTCGGCCTCCATGCTGATATTACCATTGGCACGATGTCAGAATGTACTTGTACTCTATAGTCTAACAACATAACCTTTTTCTCAATGTCTTTGAATCCGGGAGGATGTTGTCAAGACTTGGAACTTGGAAGTACGTGCATATCTACATTGGAAAAAACACACATATAAAGTATATAATAGTCTAGGCCTATGCCAATAGTCTATATCTGGTGCCAATAATTGTGTATTAGATAGAAATATTAATTGAAGGTCAGAAACAAATCGAGTTGACCACAAAACGACAGCATTTAGTGATTCAGAATAAACTATGTTGGTAAAGAACAACATTTGGAGATTCAATTACAAAGGAGGTTTTAAGAAGAATGTAGGTTATAGTTCGAWTTTCAGAATCATGTTTCTCTAGTTGGAAAATTAGAAATATATAGGTTACATTTCGAAGAGGCAACAGCTCACTTTCCACCATTGAAAAGTCAAATGAAAAGGCCTGCACGTCTTCAAACAGGCTACTAAACAACGTCCCAATGCATGTGAATGGGTACTTTGTCATTATTGAATCTTACATTTTACTTCAGGTTTGAAATTGTTTAGTTATTTTGTGCCTTTAAAGGGCTTTACACGCTATGCGTGCGTAAAGGTTACGTTATAATACCGTAAAACACTTTTCACCAAAAACATCATCAAGTTTTTATGGATCCTTATGTATGCAGATCACTTTATTCTCTCTGTTCACTCAGTGTAAACTGGGAGATAATTGCCGTAGAAGAGGGGAATTATGCCTAAAACGTGGGCTGTTAAACGATAACATGCCATTGGTTCTCCTAAGTGAAGGCATTCAGCTCTTCACTCCCTCTACCCTTTCTCACCCCCTCMTTCGTAGCTGTCAGAAAGAGCGCTCCGCTCTCCCTCCTCCCCTCTCCTCCAACCTCGCCCCTCCTTTATTCTAATCCAGAAAATACACCGCTCCCTATTGGAGAGGGGCAGGCAAGGGGACCTGCCTTCCAGCCTGACGTCACAGTGCGCTATAAGCATAAAGTGCTGGCAGGCAGTCAGCGCAGTCTGCTGAATACTCGAGAGTGAGTGTGTCAGGAAGGAAAGGAGAGCTCAAATCTCTGCGGTGCAGAGCTGGAAGGCTGCTTCTCCAAGCAAAAAAACAGACTCCATAGTCTCATCTACTTCTTCTTTTCCTGGCGAAAACAAGGACTATACCTTATATCTACAACGTTGACGAGGACAGGACAGGAGCCTGCGTCAACGACAACTCGGTATTATTTTATAATTTTTATTTATGTGTTTATTTTTTAAGTTCATTTGTTCTGAAAGGACTGACGGTTTACTTTTGCACTGAGACAAAATTATTTCTACATCTACTTCTCGTCTGTTGACCAGAGCCAGCTAGCAGAAAGAAGTAGGCTACATGACGAAAATTCCCATGTCGTTTGCAGTGCACTAGTCTCAAAGTTTGTTCCACTTGTTTTTAGTTTTCTACTTTTTTACCTCTCCGAACGGTGTTACATGCAACAAACAGTACACGAGTCTGCAGCATTGGAGCAGTAGGAAAAACTACTGCACGAGACAAGCGATTGGAGAAGAGACGCTTATTAACAAGTCTGTTTTCACGACGCTGGCAACCACCTTCACCCATCTGCATCAGAGTCGCGGCAGCACCATGAGCGCAGAGCTGAGCATGGGCCCTGAGCTCCCCAACAGCCCTCTGGCTCTGGAATACGTCAACGACTTTGACCTAATGAAGTTCGACGTGAAGAAAGAAGGTCTGGCCGGGCTGGAACGCGCCGGGGTGCGCCAGTGCACTCGGCTCCAGCCCCAGGGCTCTGTGTCCTCCACCCCGATCAGCACACCATGTAGCTCGGTACCCTCCTCGCCCAGCTTCAGCCCCACAGAGCAGAAGAACCATCTGGAGGAGCTGTACTGGATGCCCAACGGCGGGTACCACCAGCAGATCGATCCACAGACGCTCAGCCTGACCCCGGAGGACGCAGTGGAGGCCCTGATCGGAGCCACGGCCCACGGCCACCCCCCACCCCAGCACGTCCAGCAGCAGCTGCAGCAGGGCGCCTTCGATGGCTACAGAGGGCCTCACCAACACCACAACCATCATGGCCATCCCCAGCAGCACCATCATCCCTATGGGGGAGGCATCCCACACCACCCTGATGACCTTTCTGGACACCCGGGGGGTCTCAGCCACCCCCACACCCAGCACCACCACCACCACCACAGCCAGGACCCAGACAGCCCGTCCCCCGTCTCTCCAGACTCTCACCAAGCCCTCCACCACCACCGCCACCATCACCACCACGGCCACTCGGGCCAGGGGCACCATGGCTCAGGCAACGTGGAGGACCGCTTCTCTGACGACCAGCTGGTGTCCATGTCTGTGAGGGAGCTGAACAGACACCTGCGGGGATTCACCAAGGACGATGTCATCCGCCTCAAGCAGAAGAGGCGGACCCTGAAGAACCGGGGCTACGCACAGTCCTGCCGTTACAAGCGGGTGCAGCAGAAGCACGTGCTGGAGAATGAGAAGACTCATCTGATAGACCAGGTGGAGGCGCTCAAGGCGGAGATCAACCGGCTGGCACGCGAGAGGGACGCCTACAAACTCAAGTGCGAGAAACTGACGGGAACGGGAGCGAATAACGGGATCCGCGAGGCTGGGTCTAGGCCTACTAGTGACAACCCGTCATCCCCAGAGTTTTTCATGTGAGTTGTTATTATAGCTCTATTGACTCACCCCTACCCCACCACCAACTGATGCTGATGAACAAACAATAATAATCAAATACCCCTTCATATTTACTGTACTAATGACAGTCAACAACTATATTCATATTAGAAGAATAATCCATAAAATAATATTCTCATATCTAACCATCTCTCTCGATCCACGTGACAACTGAGATACAAAGAACAAGGTAGAATGTTGGGTCAACGCCGCGCATCTTTGTAGATTAGTTGCTTGTAGTGAATATACTTTTTTCATCTTCCTGAGAGAAGAGAGAAGCGGCGGGTGAACTTTCCTCCTTTTAGGCTGTACTGCTTTTACTGTGTCTGTTAGTGGGATGACCGCCCGACCTGGGCCTACACAACAAACAACGCAGAGAGAAGCGTTTTGAGACTCACATTCGACACTGGGCCTGAAAAAGGAAAAGAGAGTTGCTAAACAAGACTCCACATTATGCAAACTTTACTTCTGTCTACTTACATGTTATGCAACATCTCATTTGTTTATTGCCTGCTTGGTTATATTCGAATATATATTGAAACAAAAATCTGCATTAAAATATGAATCCTGCATGCTGGACATGTACGGTAATAATTTCTATTTTGTACTTTCTTTTTGTTTCTCGTGTATCTTAAGAGCATGTCGTTGATCTGCGCTTCTCCATAGTGTTGTGGGGTTTAGAGGAATGGAATGAGGACAGTAGGCCTTCTGTAGCCTTGTAAATATTACGCAACCGCAAAACTGCACACCAAGATAGAGGAGGCTGGTTTTTAACTTCTTTCTTTGAGTTGTGTTTTATTATTTTTTCTTGTTGTTTGATTTTCATTTTGTGGGTATTGATTCAGAGATATGGGCATTTTGCAGTTGCATTTAAAGACAACAAACTTTGTATATTAAGTGCACTTTTTGGATAGCCTAATGATTTGTTTTACGTTTTCATTTTGAGTTTTGTACAGACCCCCTTGAAGGAAGACATACTATTATTCTATAATAATAATAATAATAATAATAATAATAAGACAAGATAGATGCAAGCTTAATAATAACCTTATGACACATTGGGATAAATAGTGCGAAGCTGTCAAAACAAACGCATAGCTAGAATATTAGCAGATGAGTGATGGTCCTTTACGCACCATGCATAACTTTGTGTTCTACTCCTAGGATGCATATAGGCTATAGTATATATATATAAAAAAAACTGTTATACATGTTATTCCATTTCATTTCCGTCTGGTGCTGTAGTCAGCAGAGGTTTTCTTAGCCAGAAATGCCATTATGTTAACTATTGCGTAACCCTAACCCCATTATATAATGTGAAGAACAGGATAGTCACATAATTTCTCAAGTTGATTAATGTATTTTATTGGGTGCAGCTGCATCGCATTAACAGTGATATACTATATCTTTTGTACTCTTCCTCGGCAATATCAAGCATTTTTTAAAAACATGTTCAACAACGTTAACCATTTCAGGGGTTTTATGTACAATTAACAAGTATTTAGATTGCGCATGCGTTTCAAAATACGAAGTTTAAATGTATTAATGCTATATGTTTTCCTGATATTTTTTTTTGCTGCCGGTCAGTAAAAAAAGAAGGATTCAGGTTGTGCAAAATCTCGAAATGAAAACTGTTGTGTGTGTTATGTTATGTTATATGATGTTTTCATCTGTTGTATTATTATTTGGTGATTCTGGTTCTGCTGGCCAGATGCATATTAAAGTTTTTATTTTAATGATTTAAATTAACAAACTGTCAGATCATATTGAATAAGCATGGTGCTTGCATTTAAAAACTATTGTTGAAAAGTCATGCATTTAACAATCTCTTGGTTTGTTCCTGATTCAACTGTGTTGAAATCAAATTGAAACTGCAGCAGCGGGTTGTTGTTTTGTTTTTCATTTCATGTATTTTGCGATGATGATGGGGATCAATTTTCAATCCTGTTTATATAAATAAGATACAAAAAAATATCTTAAATTTGAACTGTTATAGTTCCATTCAGGCTGGTTTCTGTTTCGTCTTATTTTTTGTTGTTGTTGGAAGAAATGGTTTCCTATTTTGCTTATTAAAGTCATTGAAATGGCAATTACCTTTCTCGGACTGTTTATTCTATATACTCTCTCTCCCCCCTTTCTCCCCGATTTACGTCATGGCCAAATTAACAGCAGGTCATGGCGGCAGGTAGACTGGCGGTTAAGGGCCAGTAACCAAAATGTTGCTGGTTCAAATTCCCGAGCCGACAGGTGAACAATCTGTCGCTGTGCCCTTGAGCAAGGCACTTAACCCTAAATGCTCCTGTAAGTCGCTCTGGATATTAGTGTCTGCTAAATGTAACATGGAGTAATGTGAGCTAATGCGTCATCTCCGTTGCAAGCTACAGGCGCCTCCGATCTTATACACAGAGCTACACATTTAGCCTACAGTTTCGGAAAAGTATGTTTTTAGGAAGACATGCCTACAGCGTTCTGGTAAATCTTTCCGTCACTAAAACATAGCCCAATTCCTACCACCCCGGTTTGAGCTGAATGAGTCGGCTGTACTTTAGTCGTAGCCTATAAGCCTACTGAACAGAAATATGTAATGTCCATTATAAGCTAAATACAGTTATGATAGCCTCCGTAACGTGGTATAGGTGAAGGCATTTCCCTAGATACAGTAGTTGATATGAAGTCATAACATTGCGATTATGAACGTGTAGCCTAAATGTGTATGCCTAAAGTCTACATGCACACTGTTGGAAATACAGACCAGTCTCATTTCTTAGTGAAAAAACATGTCCCTATTGGCTATTACTGAAACAAAGCTGCTGCACATGTTACACAGGCAAAATTAGTGTAGCAGGCCCACTGTGGCCATAGCCTACTTTACCAGTCTGTGATTGCGTTTTGCAGTCACCTGTCGTCAATTCTAGATTAGTCTCTTGATTTGAACACATTGCATGGTAGGAACCCTGGAATTTGACCAAATACTGCGCACAACAGAAGCCTAACCCTTACTGGGACCACCCGTTCATCTCGCGCTGCAGTGCAACCTAGTCTCAGAGCATCTCGTATTATTCTGTAAGTAAATCCGAGACAATCCTTTAAGTATGAAATGTTATCTTTGGTATGATTACATAAGTAAGATGGTTACTTAAGGCAAATAACTTAAATGTCTAGCAACCCAAAGGTTGTGAGTTCAAATCTCATCAAGGGCAACTTTGCAACTACTTAACATGTTAGCTAACCTTAACCCCTAGCCTAGCTAACATCAGCGAGCTAGCAAACGTTAGCCACCTAGCTAGAATTCRTAACGTATCATAGGTTTTGCAAATTTGTAACATATTGTACTTTTTTCAAATGCGTAACACTTAATACGCATTGTAATTCATAACGTACAGTATCATACAAAATGTGTGATGGACATCCACAAAGTAATATATACCATACAAAGCGTACATTTCATACTAAATGGAGTGTCTTGGATGTACATACAGAATAATAGGAAATGCTTTGAGACCAACAGACAACAATATGAAATGCTCTGAGACCAGGTTGATCAGGGAGACTCTGGGTGCTGGCCTGTGCTGCTGACTTTTGCAGAAATCCCACCTTGCAGGTGCCCACGGTAAAATAAGATCTTTGACATTGCAACTCTGCACAAACGGAAGGGAAAGAAAATGTAACATTTCAAATCCCCAATTTGTGGGAAATATCGTTATGATATTAATACTATAGCCTACACAAGTTGTCTGTGCTTTTAATTTGTATTGGCCCGTCTATTTCTTATAGGCCTACACAAACTGCATAGCGGATGCTGCATAACAGTGGCAGAGAAAGGTGAATTCCTTTCTATAGTCCTTGTTCTTTCCCCTGTCACAGGGCTGAATACTGCATTTACCAGAGGCATCAGGCCCATCAGGCCCACAGGGGCATGTGCCCTCTCAGATTTGTCCTGTTTAAAAATATATATATATTGTTGTGGTTGTTGTTGTTTCTCAGTAATACTACTAGCCACCTAGCAATTTTATGAAGCTAGCCCAGATAGGTTCCCAATCTCCCAACCTCATAACTGGCTGCCAAGAAGCCATTTCAGGCTATCAAGTTAGAGTAGCTAGCTTGTCTAACTACAGGTAACTTCCAAAATAAAGGAAACATAAACTGTAGGGCGTTGGGCCACCACGAGCCAGAACAACTTCAATGCAGCTTGGCATAGATTCTACAAGTGTCTGGAACTCTATTGGAAGGATGCGACACCATTCTTCAACAAGAAACTCCATAATTTGGTGTTTTGTTGAYGGTGGTGGAAAATGCAGTCTCAGGGGCCGCTCCAGAATGTTCCATAAGGGTTCAATTGGGTTGAGATCTGGTGACTGAGACCGCCATGGCATATGGCTTACATCGTTTAAATGCTCCTCAAACCAATCAGTGACCTCTGGTGCCATGTGGATGGGGGCATTGTCATCCTACGGGGGCATAGCCATGGTAGCCAAAATAATGGCCTGCCCAGCATTTTGATACATGACCCTAAGTATGACAGGATGTTAATTGCTTAATTAACTCAGGAACCATGTGTGGAAGCACCTGCTTTCAATATACTTTGTATCCCTCATTTACTCAAGTGTTTCCATTATGTTGGCACTTACCTGTACCTTAGTTGGCATGCATCACCGCCTGGTATGGCAACTGCTTGGCCTCTGACCACAAGGCACTACAGAGGGTAGTGCGTACGGTCCAGTACATCACTGGGGCCAAGCTTCCTGCCATCCAGGACCTCAATGCCAGGAGGTGTCAGAGAAGGCCCTAAAAATTGACAAAGACTCCAGCCACCCTAGTCATATACTGTTCTCTCTGCTACCGCATGGCAAGCGGTACCGGAGCACCAAGTCTAGGTCTAAAAGGCTTCTTAATAGCATCTACCACCAAGCCATAAGACTCCTGAACAGCTAACCAAATGGCAACGCGGATTATTTGCATTGACCCCCCCCACCGTTACTGTTATTTTAATGTTGATATTTTTTATATATATTTTTTAATTTTTTTAATGTTTAAATTTATTGTTTACTTCAGTTTATTTAGTAAATACTTTCTTAACACTTGTATTTGGTGCATGTGACAAATAACATTTTGTTTGATTTGATTTGATGCTTGCTGGCAAGGTTGGTAGAATTTAGGAAAGCAAGCAATAACTACATGTACTGAAAATTCACAATCCTTTCAATCTTTTAGACAGATTTTAGTAGAGAAGCATATTAAGTTTCTTTAAAAAAAGAAACACCATTCAGGGTACAGACAGCTCAAGAGGTAGGCTTAGATATGCAGAAAAATAGACCGATTCTTTTCATAGAATTAAGCACACTGATTATGGCTCTAGATTTTCAAGAAAAAGATGTCTCAGCTGTTTGAAAAATGTTAAATTCTCCAACTTCCGGACCACCCCCCAGCCATCCTCACGTACTTTGTGCCCCCTCAGATTTTTGGGGTGCACGACGCCCTTGCATTGACCTAAAGTTACCTCTGTGTTCCTAAGTGTGGGTGAATGGATTGAGCATGAATTCAACTTAACTGTTGAACTTCTTTCTTAATAATGTTTCTTGATAATTGGTGTGTGAAGATATTTCAATTTTGAAATTCACACTTTAAAATAATACATTTAGAATACAAATCCTGTTTCAATTATAAACTGCTGATATTATTGCTTCCAAGGTGGATGAGATAGCTGCATGTTGGGGATAGACGGCACTGTGTCTACAGAGAATGAATAGTCATCCAGACATACAGTATATCTATCATCTCTTTTTAATAGATGAGGACATGTATTTATATGTGAATTTAATTAGGCATCCCTTCCTGGTGTCCAAACACATTAAGACACTTATATAACAATTAAAACATAAAACACATAAAAAAATTAAACAAAAATATAAAACAGTACATCATATATGTGGTACTTTCATTTTAAGACATCCCTCAATCCCTTCATCCTTCCATTCCTCCATCCAGATGGATGGACAGCATAAGCAGAGAAGAAGGAGAGGGGAGTATGTGTTGATCTGGGACTGGGTTTAGAGTTTCTGGTGTCAGAACATTATCTGTCCCGTGTCTGCACATTCTCAAGGACATTACCGCCAGGCGGGGAATCCACCAATCAGAGCCCAGGAAATCTCAGTCTTGTTTACATTTTCTGTGTGTTTGAGAGAAGAGAGAGGACAGGAGACAGGCAGCCAACACTACTGTACTGGACTCAACTACCAACGCTACTGTACTGAATTCAACTACCAACGCTACTGTACTGGATTCAACTACCAACGCTACTGTACTGGACTCAACTACCAACAGTACT
>NC_036857.1:4801889-4806128 GCF_002910315.2 Salvelinus sp. IW2-2015 | reverse complement strand
GAAGAGAGATAGTGTTGTAAGTTGAGTCAAGTACAGTAGTGTTGGTAGTTGTAAGTCCAGTACAGTAGTGTTGGTAGTGAGATCCGAGTCGAGTAGTGTTGGTGATAGTTGAGTCCAGTACAGTAGTGTTGGTAGTTAGAGAATCCAGTACAGTAGTGTTGGTAGTTGAATCCAGTACAGTAGTGTTGGTAGTTGAGTCCAGTACACGTAGTGTTGGTAGTTGAGTCCAGTAACAGTAGTGTTGGTAGTTGAGTCCAGTACCACGTAGTGTTGGTAGTTGAGTCCAGTACAGTAGCGTTGGTACGTTGAGAATCCAGTACAGTAGTGTTGGTAGTTGCAATCCAGTACAGTATGTTGGTAGTTGAATCCAGTAACAGGTTAGGTTGGTAGTTGAGGCCAGTACAGTCAGTGTTGGTAAGTTGAATCCAGTACAGTAGGCTTTGGTAGTTGAATCCAGTACAGTAGCGTTGGTTAAGTCCATACAGTAGCTGTTGGTAGTTGAGCACGTACAGGTGTTTGTAGTTGAATCCAGTACAGTAGTGTGTAGTTTGACTCCAGTAAGTTAATGTTGATAGTTGAGTCAGTAAGTGTTGGTAGTTGAATCCAGTAAGTAGTGTTTGGTAGTTGATCCAGTACAGTAGTGTTGGGTAGTTGAGTCCAGTACAGTAGTGTTGGTAGTTGAGTTCCAGTACAGTAGTGTTGGTAAGTTGAATCCAGTACAGTAGCGTTGGTAGTGGAGTCCAGTAAGTAGCGTTGGTAGTTGAAGTCCCAGTACAGTAGTGTTGGTATTGAGTCCAGTACAGTAGCGTTGGTAGTTTGAGTCCAGTACAGTAGTGTTGGTAGTTGAGTCCAGTACAGTAGTGTTGGTAGTATAGATTTGTGTATCTCAGTCACATAGTGTTGGTAGATCTGAGTGGGTCCAGTAAAGTAAGTTTGGGTAGTTGATCCAGTACAGTAGATGTTGTAGTTGAGTCCAGTACAGTCTGTTGGTATCTGAGTCCAGTACGTAGTGTTGGTAGTTGATTAGCCAGTAACGTATGCTTGTAGTTGAATCGTCAGTATGGACAATGTAGTACAGTTGGGTAGTTGAGTCCAGTAACAGTACTGTTGTGTGATATGATGTTTTAGTTATCCAGCCGATTACATAACCGAGCGGTATGATGTTGTGAGAAGTGGCCAGTGGGGAAAATGCCGTGTGATCGTAAGTAGTGGTTGGGTAGTTGAATCCAGTACCAGGTGTAGTGTCAGCAGTAGCTTGGAGTACCAGTACAGTAGTTGGTTGGTAGTTGATCCAGTACAGTAAGTGTTGGTAGTTGAGTTCTCAGTACAGTAGTGTTGGTATTGAATCCAGTAAGAAGTACTGTTGGTAGTTGAATCCAGTTACAGTAAGCGTCGGGTAGTTGAATCCAGTTATAGCGGTAGTTGACAGTCTGCGGTAGTGTTAGTCCAGTAGCAGTAGCTGTCTGTAGTATCCAGTCACAGTCAGTGTTGGTAGTTGAATCCAGTACAAGTAGTGTTGGTAGTTGGAGTCCAGTACAGTAGCTTTGGCTAGTTGAGATTGTCCAAGTACAGTAGGTTGGTAGTTGGTCCCCAGTACAGTAGTGTTGGAGTTGAATCCAGTACAGTACTCGTTGGTAGGTGTCCAGTCAATAGTTTGGGTAAGTTGTAAATCCAGTACAGTAGGTTGAGTAGTTGAATCAGTACACGTTAGCGACCAATAATGTTGGTGAATCAGTACTAGTGAGTAGTTGAGTCCAGTACAGTCGTTGGTAGTTGAATCAGTACAGTAGTGTGGAGTTGAATCCACGCTACGTTAGTGTGTGGTGTTGCGTCCATACAGTAGGTGTGGTATTGAATCCAATACGGTGGTTACGACCAGTAACAGTGCTTGTGTTAGTTGGTATCCAAGTTACCAGTACGTTGTTGGTAGAGTTTCAGTAATCGCTGAGTTATCCAGTAAGAGCGTTGGTAGTTGAGTCAGGTCCAGTAGTGTTGGTATTGAGTCCAGTAGAGGTCTTTTTGGTCGTTGATCCAAGTACATAAGTGTTAGGAGTTGAAATCCAGTCAGTAGTGTTGGTAGTTTGAGTTCCAGTAAGAGTACTGTTGGTAGTTGAATCCAAGTAAAGTTAGTGTTGGTAGTTGAGTCAGTACAGTAGTGTGGTAGTGAATCCAGTACAGTGGGTTGTAGTTGATTCCATGTACAGTAGTGTGGTAAGTTTGAGTCAGTACAAGTAGTGTTGGTAGTTGAATCCAGTACAGTAGCGTTGGTAGTTGAATCCAGTACAGTAGTGTTGGTTAGTTGATCCAGTACATAGTGTTGTAGTTGAGTCCAGTACAGTAGTGTTGGTCAGTTGAGTATCAGTCAGTTCTCGTAAGTAGATCAGGTATAGGTAGATAGTTGAAGTCAGTACAGTTAGTGTTGTAGTTTGAGTCCAGTACAGTAGTGTTGGTAGTTGGATCCGTAGCTAGTGTTAGGTCAGTTCGAACTCAGTACAGTAGTGTTGGTAGTTTGAAATCCAGTACAGTAGATGATCAGAGTTGTTGGTAAGTTGAGTCGCTACAGTATTTGGTAGTTGGAGTCAGTACAGTATAGTGTTGGTAGTGTGAGTCCAGTACAGTAGTGTTGGTAGTTGATCGAGGTAAGTATGTATGGTAGTTGCAATCAGTACAGTAGGTTGGTGTTGAGTCAGTAATACTGTTGTAGTTGAATCCAGTACAGTAGTGTGGTAGTGTGAGTCCAGTACAAGTACGTGTTGGTAGTTGAATCCAGTACAGTATTGTGGAGTTTGAATCCAGTACAGTAGTGTTGGTAGTGAGTCCAGTACAGTAGTGTTGGTAGTGAAATCCGTCAAGTAGTGTTGGTAGTTTGAATCCCAGTAACAGTAGTGTTGGTAGTTGAGTCAGTAGAGTCAACTACCAACACTACTGTACTGGACTCAACTACCAACACTACTGTACTGGACTCAACTACAGACATATACTGTGTAAGAGTAGGCCTACTGTATTAAAATAGTAATATTCCTGTTCTTAATGTAATTCAATTATTATTCTCTCTACTGTCCTGTTCTGGAGTGTAGCAACGTGATGTCAAATCTGTTACAGACCGTTATAGAGTAGCCCTACTTTTTATTGTGATAATAATTGTGTGTGTGTGTGTGTGTGTGTGTGTGTGTGTGTGTGTGTGGTCTCAAGGATAGCACACCAACAAGCTCTCACAGTCTCACTTCTGAATCAGATTTTAGTCCAGAAATGTCTAATTTCAGAGGTTATATTTAGGGATTAATTACGAATGGTTCAGTTAAGGGTGAAGGTTAGGGATAGGCTAAAAACAAGTGCCAGGCACTTGGATTGAACACAAGACCCTCAGAGCTGGAGCTCACAGCATTACACCCATCCATCCATCAATCCCATCCACAACACCCTTGCAAAATCCAAGGATATTTGATGGTAATACCATTCACCGTTGCCCCTAGTGGCCGGTTTTGAAGTAATATCCTGACGTATAATTTCACAGTGGATCTTGATCAACCTGGCTGAGCACACAGGCCTAGGCTACAGTACACACTATACAGGCAGGTACTGAAAAGAGGAAGAAACAAGAGACCCTATGTGGTAAAACACACAACCTTGGATTATACTATTTTATCATCATGTACTTTGTTATCCTTCTTTAATGATCAACTTGCATATAAACACATTTAAGGATACAACACATTTGTATGTGGACTATATATTTCAGCTTTGTAAGCACATTTGCACAATAACAACATTTGAAAAACACTTCTGCTGTATATCTACAGTATATGCTTGGACTATAGCTGAACAATTGAGTGCTCTCATTTTATTTCCTTGAAATATTCTCCCTCAGAAATACAAAAGGTTATGAATTCTTTAATAAAAAACCACATAACGTTCTTCAGTAATAATATATCCCCCTACCTGGAACCTGTTTCAATATGAATGCATTGCTGTGCCACCTTATAAAGTGTGTACAAATGTAACCAGTGTTTTCAATAGGTTATTCATGATTACATTTCCAATTGCATGAAATGTGTAAATCAATAGGTGAGAAAGGATTGAACAGTATATGTGTTCACTAATCATAAGTGATCATATTTGTTTGATCGTGCTTTTAAAACCTTTATTGATTTTGTTTATCGGTTTAGATGCATGCATATTTGCAACCTTGGCTTTACTGAACACACACACACACACACATACACACACACACACACACAC
>NC_036857.1:4799498-4801324 GCF_002910315.2 Salvelinus sp. IW2-2015 | reverse complement strand
CTCACTCACTCACTCACTCACTCACTCACTCACTCACTCACTCACTCACTCACTCACTCTCTGTCTCTCTCTCTCTCTTTGTCTCTCTCTCTCTCTTTGTCTCTCTCTCTTCCTCTCTATCTCTTCCGCTCTCTCTGGCCCTATGCTTCAGGAGCAGCCTTCCACATACTGAATCGTAGTGGTTGCGTGGGCATGTGGAGTAAAGAGGGACGGGGAGATGAAAAGGGAGAGAGAGAAATAATAGACAAGTGAGGAGAAATGAATATGAGAAGGGCATAGAGAAACTAAAACATAGGAGGGAATAGGTGGATGAGAGAAGATGTAAAGGAAGTGGCATTACCATAGAGAGAGGAGGAGAGGAAACACAGAAAGAGGCGAGACAAGCGAAAAAAAGAGAGAAAAGGGAGAGATGAGAGAAAAGAGAGGGAGAGAAGAGGTGATAAAAGAGAGAGATAGGGAAAGAGAGAGAGAGGCTAGCTAGAGGAAGCGGGAAGCCCAGCTCAGCAGAAGGAAGGAAGGAAGAGCCAAGGACACAGTGACCAGGCGTACTGTAATGATTTTAGTCTCCGATCACACATTCACACCCCCCACTGAGATCCTATCTGAATGCAGCATCCACACACACAGCTCCTAGTTTGGCCCGCTGCTAGCAGCACTGAATACCAGGCTCAGCTCCCACAACAAACTCTTCCACGCAGTTACAGGTCACAGTTCCTTAGAACAGAGTTCTCAGCCCTATGTGCCTGGGTCCTTAACCTTAGCCCCAGCCTCAGCCTGATACCCCAGCCTAGGGTTGCAAAACTCCGGGAACTTTCAATAAATTCCCTGGTTTTCCCAAAATCTCGGTTGGAGGATTCACGGAATCAGGAGAGACTACGCCGGAAATCCAGAAGCCTCCAACCACGATTTCTGGAAAACCAGGTAATTTTTGACAGTTCATGGAATTTTGCAACCCTACCCCAGCCTCATGCCTATACCCCAGCCTCATGCCTATACCCCAGCCTCATGCCTATACCCCAGCCTCATGCCTATACCCCAGCCTCATGCCTATACCCCAGTCTGCTGGTGCGGTAGGTGAGAGAGAGTAGACGAGAGTGAGAGAGAGAGGATGAGACGTGAAGAGAGGAGAGAGAGAGAGAGAAGAGAGAGAGAGAGAGAAGAGAGAGAAGAGAGAGAGACGAGAGAGAGAGAGAGAGAGAAGAAGAGGAAGAGAGAGAGAGATGAGAGAGAGATACTTTGTAATTATTCCACACTCAAGGTTAGCTAATGGAGGAGGCGAAGGCAAGAACATGCTGCCCTCCCAATGAAAAAAAAAAAATGTTGGGTTTTGGGGGTCAATGGGGTGTCTTGGGGTGGTAAAGTTGTGTGTTCGAACTTTACTAATGTATTTTTTCATAAATTAACTCCTTTCTATTAGAATGTACGAGTTAAAGTACATATTTCTGTTTGCAATGACTATTCCCTCAAGTCGGGGCGAGACAGATCGGAAGAAAAGAGCATGGACACTGGAGCTGACAACCGAGCGTTGGACACGGAGATGGAGACGGAGGCTGGAGGACGGAGCTGGACACGGAGCTGGACACGGAGCTTGACACGTGAGCTGGACTTCGGAGCTGGACCGTGAGCTGGGACACGTGAGCTGGAGACGGACGCAGGATCACGGAGCTGGACCACGGAGCCTGACTTACGGTAGCTGAGATACGGAGCTGGAGACGGAGCTGGAGCCGGAGCTGGGACACGGAGCTGGACACGGGAGCTGGACATCGGAGCTGGATGACGGACTGGGAGAGGGAGAGGAGCATGGACACGGAGCTGGATACGACTGG
>NC_036857.1:4795315-4799473 GCF_002910315.2 Salvelinus sp. IW2-2015 | reverse complement strand
TGAAACCAAAAGAAAAGGAGGGAAGGGTGAGAATAGTGAGAGAAGAAGAGATGGTGAAAGAAGGTGAGAGATAGACGAGAAAACAGAGAAGGTGAGAGATAGTGAGAGGGAGCGACTAGAAAGGTGAGAGAAGGAGAGAGATGCGTGAGAGATGGTGAGAGAAGGTGAGAGATAGTGAGAGGAAACAAAGAGAGCTAGAAACAAGAGAAGGTGAGAATGAGTGACGAGATAGTGAGAGAAGTCTTGTGCACGAATAGTGAGAAGATGGTGAGAGTGGTGAGAGGAAGGTGAGAGATAGTGGAGAGAAAACAGAGAGAAGGTGAGAGATTGAGAGATATGAGAGATACAGACGAGGAAGAGAGAGAGTGTCGAGAGAAGGGTGTGAGAGATGGTGAGAGATAGAGAGAGATGGTCAGATATAGTGAGAGAAACAGAGAGAAGGTGAAGATAGTGAGAGAAGAGAGACAGGTGAAAGAAGGTGGAGATAGAGAGAACAGAGAGATGGTTGAGAGATAGTGAGAGAAGGAAGAGAAGGTGAGGAGATGGTGAGAGAAGGAGGAGAGATGGTGGAGGGATGTGAATAGATAGGTGAGAGATAGTGAGAGAAACAGAGGAGAAGGTGAAGATGGGGCGAAGATAGTGAAGAGAAGCTGAGATATTGAGAGATGGTGAGAGATGGTGAGAGAAGGTGGAGAGATAGGAGAGAAACAAGAGAAGGTGAGAATGGTGAGAGATATGAGAGATACAGAGAGAAGGAGAGAGATGGTGAGAGAAGAGAGAGATGGTGAGCGAAGGTGAGAGATAGTGAGAGAAACAGAGAGAAGGTAGAGATGGTGAGAATAGTGAGAGAAACAGATGAGAAGGTGAGAGATAGTGAGAGAAGAGAGAGAGCACCGTGAGAGAGATGGTGAGAGATAGTGGAGAGAAACAGAGAGAAGGGGAGAGATGGTGAGCTGGCGTGACATTCTGCAGATCAGGACGAATGGTAGCGGCTCCGGGTGGCTGAGATCTTAGAGCATTTTCATTTGGTTTGTTCACCCTGCTTGGGTGAGCACAGTCGCCGGTTATGGATTTATATTCTAATGCGCTGGAGCAGGCGCTGAGAAGGCCAATGAGGCAGCCTGCTGGAGCAGAGGGGACCACGTGCAGGGGCCTGATCAATAGGATAGGCCTGGAGAGGGGGAGGGAGTTGGGACGGGGCAGAATAGGGAGGGAGGAGCAAGGGCTGGGGCTGGGCTGGGGCTGCGGTATAGAACCGAAGCTGGGGCTATAGGACTGAAGCTGGTATAGGGCTGAAGCTGGGTATAGGGTGAGCTGGGGCTATAGGGGCTGAAGCGGGGTACAGGGACTGAAGCTGGGCGACAGAGGGCTGAAGCTGGGTATAGTGGCTGAAAGCTGGAGGTTTAAAAGGGCTGAAGCTGGGGTACAGCCTGAAGCTGGGGTACAGCCTGAACGGAGTTATGGCTGAAGCTGGGCTGAAGCTGGGTATAGGCTGAAGCTGGGCTGAAGCTGGCTGAAGCTGGTATAGGCTGAGCGGGGTACAGGGCTGAAGCTGGAGTATAGGGCCTGAAGCTGGTACAAGGTGAAGCTGGAGTATAGGGCTGAAGCTGGGTATAGGCTGGAGGCTGGGGATTAAGGGCCGAAGGCTGGGGTACAGGCCGAAGGCTGGGTACAGGGCTGAACTGGGGTATAGGGCTGAAGCTAGGTTTAGGGCTGAAGCGGGGGATAGGCTGAAGCTGGGGTATAGGCTGAAGCTGCGGTATAGGGCTGAAGCTGGGGTATTAGGGCTGAAGTTGGGTATAAAGAACCGAAGATGGGGTTCAGGGTAAGCTGGGGTAAGGCTGAAGCGGGTATAGGGCTGCAGCTGGGGTATAGGGCTAAAGCTGCGGTACAGGCTGAAGCTGGACAGGGCTAAGGCTGGGTACAGGGCTGAAGCTGGCGGTACGGCTAAGCTGGGGTATAGGGTGAGCTGGCGGTACAGGGCTGAAGCTGGGATACAGGGCTGAAGCTGGGGATAGGGCTGAAGCTTGGGCTATTGAACCGAGTCCATAGACCTTCATTGGAAGTGACTTTCCTGCTGTTCCAAATTCGAGTGATTTCCTGGGGAATTAAACCGGCTCTCTCCCCAGGGACACACACACCACTACTGCATTAGCTACAGTTTGCATGTATCGAGTGAAAAAAAGAGAGTAAGAGATGATAATGTGTCTGAATGAAGCTGAACAACAAGCAGCATGTATCTCTCTCTCTCTCTTTGTCTCTCTGTCTCTCTGTCTCTCTCTCTCTCAATGACCTTTCTGTTCTACTTTCTGTTTTAGTCTCAGCTTTAGCTTCTACTGTATTGTAACTCTCTTCCAAGTCTCTTTCCTGCGGTATCTCTCTGTCGTGTGTGTGCTCTAGATTGGCTGTGGGGCTCTGACAGTGTTGGACCTCAGTCAATGGCAATCAATCTTCAGCACCATCTCCCTCTCGTCTCCTCTCCCCCTCATCCCAGCCCAGCCTAGCTCTGCTTGTGTCTGCCTTGGATGGGTACACCATCACTGCATCTGCTATTTATCTGCTGCATGTTGCATTCTTCCCACATACACACACAAACACACACACACACACACACACACACACACACATATCGCACTGATACACAGTTGCAAATAATTGAGAACATGATGGCATACAACCAATTGTTTGCACGCACAAACACTGTGTGCACTCTTCTGCACACACAGACGCAGACACAGACACACACACACTAACACATACACACACACACATACACACACCCCTCTGGATTTCTCAGTCATGTCTAGTTGAGATTATGCTTTTGTACAATTTACAATTTTCTTTCATTTTAGCTAACACTAACCCTTTTCCTAATCTTAACCTAATTCTCCTAAACTTCCATGTTTATTCTCCTAACCTGCTGCGTAAGTTCGCCGAAACCTGCTACGAAAAGTCAATTCCGACAAAAGCTGGATCCCTTCTAGCCATGACTATATTTCTCTGACCAATCACACAGTGTTGCAGATGTCTCTGTAGTCACTCCACTATTACACTAATGCCACCTAACAATCTGAAACAACAGGCTAAGAAACAAGCTCTCACAGTGTCACTGCAAAATTAGACGTTAGTCCATGTTTCTCCAAACGTCACATTTGTGTGTTTGCTGACACCGTAGTGTTTATCAGTGGGATTGATTATCCCATCCCCATCCACAACACTCTAGCAAAACTCATCCTACTTGATGGTACCGTTGCCCCTAGTGGATGGTTTTGACTTGCCTCGATATAGCCATTCATTCTGACTTGGTTAAGTAAAAAAGAAAGGCATTAATTCCGATTGGTTACCAGTCAGGCATTCATTCCGATTGGTTAGGGTTAAGGTTTGGGAAACGGTTAAAGCAATTCAGGCATTCATTCCGATTGGTTAAGTCCAGTAAATACAACTCCACGGTTTAGTTTAGCCATTAATTAAGACTGGACTAACTAACTCATTGTGAATGGATGGTGCAGTGGTCTAATTTGGGATATTTTTGGATATTATCTTGATTGCCATTTTAATATGAATACCTTTATTTTCTGAATTGACTTTGTTATAACATAGCTTTCTACACAATAGCAGGAAATTGTTTTTTTGTGGTCTGTTTAGTAATCAAAGATGTGCTAATGAGTCTATACATGGACGGTCACAACCAGTCAATGGAATATGCTCGTCCAAATGATAAATATCTATAGGCCTGGCTACAGAAAGTCGATGAAAGTGAACCATGTGTACATCCCTGCTTCCGGGAGGTGAAACACAAATCCGGGTGGGATTGATCATTGTCTGGACGTTCCCGGGATGAGGCTATAGGGAGACGATAGGAGCAGACACAGAGCAGTCAATGATACGTTTGAACCGCTAACCTCGACCGCAAACAGGACACTGGTGTCTCCTCGCTCTTTTAAAGAGACACTTCCTGGGCTTGCTCTGGTATGTGTTGGGTCGTCAATATATGTCCATGCTTGACAGGACATTGCAGCCTGGCCATGCCGGACAGGACATCGCTGCCTAGCCATGCTTGACGGGACATCGCTGCCTGGCCATGCTTGACAGGACATCGCTGCCTGGCCATGCTTGACGGGACATCGCTGCCTGGCCATGCTTGACGGGACATCGCTG
>NC_036857.1:4782343-4794855 GCF_002910315.2 Salvelinus sp. IW2-2015 | reverse complement strand
CATGCTTGACAGGACATCGCTGCATGGCCAGGCTTGACAGGACATCGCTGCCTGGCCATGCTTGATAGGACATCGCTGCCTGGCCATGCTTGACGGACATTGCTGCCTGGCCATGCTTGACGGGACATCGCTGCCTGGACATGCTTGACAGGACATCGCTGCCTGGCCATGCTTGACAGGACATCGCTGCATGGCCAGGCTTGACAGGACATCGCTGCCTGGACATGCTTTGCACGGACAGCAGACAATTAAATTGTGCCAGCTGAGAAAACGTTGTGCGTGGCAGTGCAGAGGAACGTCGGCGGGGGAATTCAGATGGAGCCCTTGGAAAGATGATACCCAATAAAAGACGACGCTGTATCAACAAAAAACGGATTGCAACTTGCAAAACATGCGGGAAGAAAATTACAGACGGAGGTGCAACAATTTCCAACTTTGTTCGACATTTGAAGCTGCACAAAGAACGGTAAGTCATGGTTAATATAGCCGACAGCTATATATTCTATTACTTTACTAGTGTATCATGTAGTCTAACGTAACGTTAAATCAATGAGCCTCCACACAGTCAGTCAGTCAGTGCGGGAATGTGATCATTACACCCAAGATTGAGCTACAACTGGCTAGGCATTTGGTAGCCTAAATCSTGTCTGATGTTACTGCTGTTCCTAAAACCATTGACATACGTTAGCCTACTGTAACCACACAGAGAGAGTGTGTGTGTGTGTTAAGGTTGGGCGATTGTGTACAAGCCTACATCGCCCGATTGCGCCCCATAGCGATCCTCGATAGTCGATCACTATTGGGGGGGGGGGGTATTTCTCATGGCTACGCATGTATTTCCATGGAAATATAACGTTTATTTGGAAAGTAATAAATATATAGATATTTTTAAAAGCATTCATGATTTGCGTAAATGTAATATACTAACTATTACTCTTGTTAAAAATATGAAATGGAATGACATTTGGTGAAGAGCACATTATGACTTGTTTAGGACTCRAAACTCAAAGTTTAGGACTTGTGACTTGACTTGATACTTAACGGTCTTGACTTGAGACTTGACTCGGACTTGCCTGTCTTGACTTGGGACTTGACTTGGGACTTGAGTGCTAAGAATTGAGACTTACTTGTGACTTGTAAAACAATGACTTCGTCTCACATCTGGTATCACCACAACACACTAAAACATGACCCTCACCGTATGAGACACCGGTAACAGTATCGCCACAACAGACAAAACATGTCCCTCACTGTATAAGACACCAGAGTGATATTTAGTAATTTTGAATTCCAACAAACCTTAGGAGTGAAATTTATCAAATGTATGAAACTGTAGGAGTACAGTGGCTGTTTATAGAGTGTATTGTGTATCATATCTGTGTGGCATCCTGCGCTGGCCTGTTGCAGCCTCTCACATGTGGGGAAAATAATTGGATGGATCCATTAGTAAATAAAGTGCAGGGGAGAGAGGGAGGAGGATGGATGGAGAGGGATGGAGGGAGGAAGGAGAGGAGAAGGGAGGTGGGATGAGAGACAGGTCACTCATCTTTACAATCAACACAGCAGAGAGAGAGAGAGAGACGCAGAGACTGAAGAGTACACTCTTGCTGGTCTGATATCTCTCTCTCTCTCCCTCCTTCCATCTATTTTTCTCCCTCCCTCCATCTCTCTCTCCTTCTCTCTCTCACTCTCTATTTCTTTGTTGTCTGCTCTCTTTAGTTCTTTCCMTCATTCTCCTTTCTCTCTTTCTCCCTCGTTCTCTCAGCCTGTTTTTACGGGCTGATCCCTTTTTAGATTTCCTCGTTTGGAGTCGCCACAACGCACCCCGCTGCCAACATCTGTAAGTGGTTAAGAGGCAAGAGACAGTATGGAAAAACATAGAACAGAAAAAACAGCAGAACAGCACTGTACCAAGGTCAGATTACAGACACATGTTCATCCCAGCTACATAATAATATCTGAACCGCGATCAGATTCAGACGCTGTCTGCGGAGAGGGATAACAGATAACAACAGTACTAGGGCAAGATACAACACAGACAGCTGCTAGGGGTCTATCCAGATAGATAAATAACAACTGTACCTGGGTCAGATACAAACACAAACAGCTCATAGAGGTCCAATAAGCTCTCACATTCTCATTGCAGAATCAGAAGTTGAAACCCTTGTCCATGAACGTCAAATTCCAAAGGTTAAATGTAGGCATTAATAACGGATGGTTAAGTTAAGGGTTGAGGTATGGGATAAGGTTAAAACTAGTGCCTAGCACTGGGATTGAACATGCACCCCTCAGTGCCGGAGTTCCTGCCTAAGCCCATCCCCCATCTACATCCACAATGTCCTAGCAAAACCAAAGTCTACTTGATGGTGATAGTGCTCATCGTTGCCACTTGTGGCCAGTTTTGATGTCCTCTCCTGATGTCCTGCTTACTTGGATGGATGTCTAATTTCACAGTGGAACTTGAGCGATCCCTCTGAGGGATCTGTCCAGAGAGAAAAATAACTGAACCAGGATCAGTTATAAACATAGATAAAACACAGAGAGCTGAAAGAAAGGTTTGCCTAGTCAACTAATAGAAACTATATCTTATCTAATATATATCTAAAAACACAACAGTAGGCCTTACAAGCCATGGCTCAATACTCTGTGCTCTGTGTGTTGTAACACAGTTTCACATTAACAGGGCAGCTGAGCAGTAAGAGAGCTTTGGGCCTCCTCAGCTGAGTTTATTGGGGATTGACCCCAATCGCCCGTAGATTGTGTGTGTGTGTGTGCGCGTGCGCGTGTGTGCATGTGTGCGTGAACCTGTGTGAACGTCCTTTGCATACATATGACTTGGATAATTGCGTGCACACGTGTAAGTGTGTAGTTTAGGCAGATTTAAACAGATTATGTTATTGAGATTAGAGGTAGTAGATACACCCATTGCAGGTGATGAGAAAGAGAGAGAGAGAGAAAGAGAGAGAGAGAGAAAGAGGGAAAGAGAAAGAGAGAGAGAGAGAGAAAGAGCGAGAGAGAAAGAGGGAAAGAAAGAGAGAGACAGAGACAGAGAGAGAGAGGGAGAAAGAGAAAGATAATTGTATATACACTCAAGGTAGCTAATGAGGAGGGAGGCAAGAACATGTGTTTATGTGTATGTGTATGTGTATGTGTGTCTGTGTTTGTATGTGTGTGTGTCAGTCTGTGTGTGTATGTGTGTGTGTGTGTGTGCGTGCGTGTGTGTGATTTGCGGCAGGAACATGTGTGTGCAATTTGCGGCATAAGCACATAACATTTAATTGACATAATGTCTCTATGTCTTCTGATTGGAGGACACAATTTGGTGAATGGTTCGGAGCCAATTGGTTAACATATCTTTTTGCAAAGAGAAAATTCTTTTGGGGCAAAACCTCCCTTTCCCAGGAATAATAAGTGATTACCTATATTTGGAAGAAGGGTTCGTGTGCTGTGTGTGGTCTTTTCGACCCCATGAAAAGACAGACGAAGGACCCTCGAAACCAAAACAAACCAGCCTATATGGGGCACCTAAAGGAGTTGCGGTCTGTTTCTCGTAGAAAGCAAGTCTCAAGAGATTGGAGGTTGTGCCCCTAGCCAGTCCCCCCACCCCTTCCCAGACCTTTGTAAAACGCCCAATTGAAAAATTCTTTTTGGAAGGGAGCCTGAAAGGTCTCCGCGTTTAGCACCACCAGCCGAAACGTGTCCCCTCCCCAAACCTAAGACAGGAATATCTTGGAGCAGGGTTTGGTTTATTGGAGGAAAGTGGCCAAAACCACTCCACCCCTTAAGCTTTTGGCATAAGTGGGTGGCTCTCTGCTAACCCCCGGTCCAAAAGAAATTACAGGAAACTGGGTCTCACCTCTGCAATTCCTCATGTTAAAATTTGCAATACAAAGGGGTTATGTTCTGTAATTAATCCAATATTAAATTTCCCTGCTTTGTTTTTCTTTTCGATGTATCCTAAATACATTTATTTCTATGCTAATAACCACATGCTCCAAATTTAATATTACTTTTTATAAAAGTCAATAACAAATTCTCCGATATAGGAGTTTTTTGTTTCTGGGGAACTTATTATTAGTCGTTTTTACTTAGCACTCTCTGTCCTAACTCAACAAGTTTGAAAGTTTTAAAAAACCTATGATAAATACAGGACCAGACCCTCTTACAATGCCCCTTTGTAGTAGGGAAAAATGCAAAATCGGCAAGGAGTCCGTTAAACCTATCCAAAATACAGTTTTGGAATTTCTTCCCCACTGGGTAATACAACACTGGGTAATTGACTGTGGGATCAAGGTAATTTTATGTTTATGCATTTCCTTATATCATTACAATGGTCTTCTCGCTTTTGCCCTTATTCTCAAAAACAAGAAAACTTTTTTTTTGACCATAAGATGAACACCCAAAAAACGTTATTTTGCACAACAGTAGTTGTCAAATAATATTTGTATACAAGAATGATTTGTTTTTTCTAACTATACATTTGTTTCTTCTCGCCTTCTGAGAGGCCCACTTCCTCTGACCAAGCAGGGGTTAATTGAGGTGTCCACAAAAATGTTTTCAGGACGAAGGAAAGATGGAGGCGAGAAAGGCTCCACCAGCTAAAAAACGTGGTTAAAAATCGAAACCCTTACAGATGGTTTGATAAATTAATTAATTCTAACAAGATCTTAAATAAATGTATCATTTTTACGAAAATACATATACATAACTTGTAATTTTTTTAATGTTCCCATATCCAATGTTCACAAATAAATATAATATCCCCAGTTTTTTGACTTCATCATCAAGTTAAGACAAGTGTACATTTATGTAAGTGGTGATTATGAGTGGGGAGAGAGACATTTAAATCACCGTTCACCCCTAATTGCGTATCAGAAATCTAATTGGGCATGGCCACATTTACATTTTCCCGCCCACCTAGCAACCCAAGATAAGGAACGTCTTTGCTCGTAACGGTACTCCTCGTGGGTTAACGTCCCAATATGAAGAAAGTTCCAACAAATCACATTGCATCAAGCAAATGGAAGGTTGTTGGGTCCGATAAAAGAGAAGAGTTCCTCTCAAAGGGACTCCACGCATACCAATACCCTGCTATATTTTCTCTACGCACCGAAAACAGAGAAGGGGACTATCATCTAGATATTATTATCAAGAAAAGGCTAGTGTTCATTGCCTATCAATCCATAACCTGTGTCTGGACATACTTCGCGCATCATTTTTAAGCGCTAGTTAAAATTATTACAGACAAGTAGTTTACCTATTGACGCCCCCTCCAGTATAATAAGGATGCCAAAAGATCATTGTATATTTAATAAATAGCAACTGGTTAGATAATATTACCCTTGTTTGACTAATTATGTGGTAAAATTTTCTTTATACTGCTGTGGGGTTTTCCCCCTATTCTACTTAGACAGACTCCTGAAATACAGACTCAGCCACAAAGTGGGACCCTCAAAGCAGGAATACATTGCTTGGGTTTTGGAAACATGTGGGTGGGTTTAATGGCGCCTGTAACCACTTCTCTATAAAACATAGTCCTCTCATATAAACACACACCGCCCGGTGGCCACAGACCCTCAACGCAACAACAAACACACACAACATTACACACGCACAACAACACGCTACCCGCAACACATCACACAAAACACAACACACAAAACATCAAACAACGACACCACCAACACAAAGCCATAAGGCCGAATGGAAAACGACGACAGCCCTACACCAGATTTCTTTACACATCGAGAAATCTAACAACTAAAACAGTCACGAGCAAAACAAACACAATCAAACGCACACTATCACACACCACCCTCGAGGGTACCCCAGTTTGTAACCTTACACACACCACAACAACACACAGTGGCGTTCACCTCTGCTGAAGGCAACTTGCAGGTTTGCGGGTGACCCCCTCTTTTCCTCTCTGACTTGTTAGCTGAACCCAGGACCGCGCCATTCGCCCGCCTGTTTTGCGCTTAAGAGAACCGTCCCGCCGTCCTTGTCCCGCCCCTAAAGGGTTATAAGTTATCTTGGGACATCGATGCACATTTCTCGTCCTTCTTCCAACTTATTACGTCAACAACGCTCCGCTCTCAAACCCGTCAGAGCTATGCCCTCACGACCTTGGAAAGGGAGATACAGGGTGAGGGGAGAAGAGAATAGAGAAGAGAGAGAGGAAAAGAGAAGAAGGACAGAAGAGCAAAAGAGAAGATCGCGCACGAAGGGAGACGCAGAAGAAAGGAGAGAAAAAGAAGAGGAAAGAGAAAAAGCGAGAGGCAAGGAGAGAAAGAGAGAGACCGAGAGGAAGAGCACCGGAGAGATGTAGAGAGGAAGAGAGCAGAGACAGGAAGGAAGTCAGAAGAGAAGAAAGAGGAGAGAGAGAGAGACAGAGAATGTAAAGGAGAAGGTTAGTGGAGTGTGGTGGGCGGAAGTGCGAAGGTTAGATGATTGGGAAGTGGAAGGTGGAGAAGTGAGTCTCGAGAATAGCGAATAGCAGTGAATGATAGTGAGTGGGTAGGTGAGTCAATGGGTTGGAAGTGAGACTGAGTGAGTTTGAAAGCTGTATGAGAGAGCCAGAGGAAGCGAAAAGACGAGAGAGAAGTGAAAAGAAGGAGAGAAAGGGAGTGGGAAGCGAGTTAGGAAGCGAGGCAGAAAAAAGGCCCGTATACGCCACAAGTGGGGTGTCCTCTTGTAGGGCGGGTCCGCGACATGTGGTCTCGGGCCAACCTTTAATGTCCCCACTAAGGACCGGCCTTTATCCGCCACTAGATGTTAAGTCGTCCCAAATATCAGTACACCCCCCGCACCCGTCACACGTCCACCCTTCTTAGAACCTATCCGCGGTTTCAAGGCTTCTAACTTGTGGAAAGGGGGCCAGCACAAAAATAAGAAAAACTGGGACTGTGGATTAATTTGGAACTTTAAGAGGTCCTTGGGCCAGGTTTTGCCATGAAGCCTTTTCATGTTCCAAGGGTTGGCGGTGCGGTCAACTAACCTTTCTTCCAGAATGAGACAGGCCGAGGCTTTTCCTTGTCGCCCTTTTGGATCCTTTGTATCCCATACAACCTTTCTTACACAGACCAATGGATGGATTGACTACTCCCCGGACATTTTGATAACCAATTATAACTTTGAAAAGATTTATAGTGTAATCAGAAAAAACATAACTCTAAAAGTAGATCAACGATTATCTTAAATCAAATTCCGTATCGTTTGACATGTTTTTCCACATACGTGTATCGTTAAAATAAAATTATATGTGTTGTCATTTATTTGATCTTTTTTTCAGGTGTCTCGAACTAATTCGCCCTCCCATGACACAAACGCGTGCGGAGCTGGTGCATATTTTTATAAGGGGAACAAACAATAATTAGAACATGGATGGACTCTAAGGAAAATGTGTGCCAAAAACAGAATAGAGGTACTCTAATAGAGTGTAAACATTAAGATCTGTAAACTCGGGTCAACCAAATAATATCTTATCTTAAGATACGTGGAAGCCACTTCAATAACGATTTTTTTTTGTTGCTGAAGGAGCAACTTTGAAGGGGCATTTACCATCACTCCTGGGAAAGATACTTTTGACTAGAAGGCGACAAATCCCGTAGACGAAGGGTGCTCCAAATGCCAAGGAGTAAGTGAAAATGATAATTCGGTTAGGGTAAAAAATGAAACCCGAACTTATATTTTTTCCCTGAGTTCTTTTAATGTTGGGACCAACACCTCTCCCCTTCCTTTGTGGATAAAATTGGTTGAGTTTTTTTTTGCTTCACCATCTTCTTTGGATAAAATTAATGTTTCTCTATAAATTTGTATTTTTGTCGACTTCTTGGACGCCGTCTTGAAATACCCTATCAAAACCTATACAATCCGGGCAATAGGTGTCTGGCGCAATATGTTTTGTCCGCGCCGATTAAATAAGCCTATATTTTCTTTCATAGAAATCACCTGAACAAACAACAAAGAGGTTTTGGTTGCATTTGGGCAAGACTTACTTAAGTCTACCAAGGGGGTTGGGTATGGGTTTTTGTCGCGCTTTTAGTCAAAGGATAAATTTGGAGTATCCTCTTCCGAAAATTCTGACGGAAACAGAAACACATGCGATTTTCATGCATAATTATGCACATATGTCGGTGGCTTTTTACTATTGTGGTCGTCCCTGTTCCCTTGAGTCGTACTACATTCATATTGCAATATTAAATTGTTCTGCTATTTGTCTGGGCCCCACATCGTTGCCTATTATGGATGGCGAGTTTATTGATAGTACTCATAGCTTCTCCTGGATGTCCGCTACTTGGATGGATGTCCTCACACTCTCACAAGTGGAACTTGAGTGATCCCTCTGAGGGTGTGTCCAGTAAGAGAAATAATGACCAGGATCCAGTTTAACTAGATAAAACCAGAGAGCTGAAAGCAAGGTTTGCTGAGTCCAACTATGAGAACTATATCTTTGAATCTAATATACTACTCTTATAAATAACACACTAGTACAGTGAAGCCTTACGCCATGAGCTCAATACTCTGATGCTCTGTTGTGTTGTAGCATCAGTTTCTCACATTTAACGGGCAGTCTGAGCTAGCTAACGAGAGCTTTGCCTCCTCAGTCTCGATGTTTTATTGGTGGATCTTGACCCCTAATTCGCCCGCGTCAGCATTGGTGTTTTGTGTGTGATGTGCGCGTGCGTTTTGAGAGTCTGTGTGTGTATGGTGTGTGCGTGACTGATGTGAACGCTCTACTTTTTGCATCCATATTGACTGATTAATTTGCGTGCACTATGAGTGTAAAGTGTGTAGTTTTATGGCAGATTAAACAGATTATGTTATTATGAGATTTAGAGGTAGTAGATACACCCATCTGCAGGTGATGAGAAGAGAGAGAGGAGAAGAGAGAGCAGAGAGAACGAGGGAAAAGAACGAGAGAGAGAGAGAGAACGAGGAGAGAGACGAGGGAAGAAGAGAGAGCCAGATGACAGAGAGAGAGAGGCGAGAAAGAGATAGATAATTTGTATGTTTACACTCAAGGTATCGCTAATCGAGCGCAGGGAGGCACGATACATTGTTTCTATGTGGTTATAGTTGTAGTGTGGTGTCGTTGTGGTGGTCAGCTCTGTGTTGTGTATGTGTAGATGCTGTGGCAGTGTGGTGCGTATAAGAATACCGCGTGTGATGTGTAATTTTTGCGGTCTAGGCAACATGTGTGTGCAATTATTGCGGCAAATAGCAAGCAGACATAACAATTTAATTGACATGACAAGTAATCTATGCTCGCATATTATCTGATTAGGAGGAGAGGATGTCCTCCTACAGTTTTCTGAGGGCAAAGAGACATGATGTGTGGGAGAGGGAGAGAGCGAGAGAGAGAGAGAGAGAGGTGGAGCAGAGTATGAGAGAGATGAGAGAGAGAGAGTGAGAGTAGGAGAGAGAGAGAGCGAGGAGAGAAGACACGTAGATGAGAAGAGTTAAAGAGAGGAGAGAAAGAGAGAGAGATGAGGATGGGAGAGCGAGAGAGAGTAGTAGAGAGAGAGAGAGAAAGAAAGAAAGGAAATGGGAGAGAGTTCCAAGAGAGAAAGAAAGAGAAGAGCGAGAAGAAACTATTGGAAGTGGTATATGGGATCGAAGAGTAAGTTTGTGGGTCTACCTGGTACTATCAGAACCTTGGCTTTGAGGGACTTTGACCGAACAATAGGAGATGGGGTGGTATCACAGATATGAGTCTGTGAGGTGAGGCTGGATGAACTGCACTCTTATAATGTTGAAATGATCTGCAATAAACAATATTTTATATTAGGCATTGATTTAGGCAGTGATTTAGAATTGGTGATGCTAGGAAACAATGGTGTAGGTTGCTACTTGGAGGAGCTAAGGTGTTGTACGGTGTTCTCTTGGTGATGTCTTATGGTTGGGGTATGGTGCCCTTTGTTGGGTGATGGCTAGGTTGGTGTATGGTGCTTCTTGTGCATGATCAGGTGGTGGACAGGTGGCAGGTGTAGAGTGGGTTCATCTTGCCTGTTCGGCTATGGCTGTCATTGCCCTCTGCACGCGCCTTCCTCAGGGGTGGGTTCCAGGATTCTCAGTGCGTTAGAATGCTCTTGCAGAGAAGCGGCAAGCAGAGGTTCTATAAGGTAGTACCTTGGTATCAGGGTCAGCACTTTATCCCTGTTGGTTAAAAAAATCCACTACGTCTCTCCACAAGCTCCCCGCTCCTAACAGGGAGGAACCGTGCCTCCTCACATGCCCTGCACTGGGTAGGGGCCGTCGTTGGCTTCCCGCCCCCGTCCACCCCCGGCCTTCGTTGCCCGCCGCTCCCCCGTGTTTTCTTTCCGCCGCTCTACGACAGACGACGCCCCGGCCTTCCTCTCCGCCTCTACTCCTCTGTGCGCATTGCTCCAACAAACTCATGTGATGGTACATGGGGCCTCCACTCTCTAGTTTATACTAATCAGCAGTGTGGCTTTCGTTACATCCTTAGACTGCACATACTAAGTCTTCGCAGCACCAACGACGCCTGACTTTAAAATTGATAATGTAGTTATTTTGGTCTGAAGCGTGCCCACATGTTATCTTAGGTCTAAAAGTTAACTGAATAGTATTGTCCTTTTGAAAATGAGTTGCTTTGCTCCCTACATGAGATTCTCTTGTTCTGACAGACAGCCACATCAAACAGAAAAAAATGAGTTGGAAAACATTGTACTGTGTTTTCCCGCACTGGAGCCTTGTACACTGTGTTTCCAGACTGGAGCATTGTAGCATTGTGTTTCCAGACTGAGCAATTGTACCATGTGTTTCCAGCTGGAGCATTGGGTACATGTGTTTCCAGACTGGAACCTCTGTACACGATGTGTTCCAGACCTGGAGCATTGTCATGTGTTTGCCAGACTGGAGCAGATATGTACATGTGTTTCCGACTGGAGCATTGTAGCTGTGTTTGTCCAGACTGGAGCATTGTTACCATGCTGATTTCCAGACTGGAGCGGAAGAATAGAATCTTCACACGCTACTTTCTTTACAAGTTTCTTTCTTCTCTCAATTATCTATATATCTAGGCCCATTAAAGGCTGTTTCACTGGAACCTATGTGCTGTGTTGCTAGGCAGGAAGACAAGGGAAAATGAACTGTGGTCCCGGACTGTGGTTGGACGAGACAGATGGAGCGACGAGCCGAAGAGCGAGAGACTAGTGAGAGAAGCACAGAGACAGATAGTGAAGAAGACAGAGAGAGAGAGAGAGAGAGAGAGAGAGAGGGAGAGGAGAGAAAGAGAGAGGGCGAGAGAGAGAGAGAGAGAGAGGAGAGAGAGAGAGAGAGAGAGAGAGAGAGAGAGTAGAGAGAGCGAGCGATCCAGATAGATGATAGATGTAGTAGTAGATGATAGATAGATAGATAGATAGATAGATAGATAGATAGATAGAATGATAGATAGATGTAGATGATAGATGATAGATAGATAGATAGATAGATAGATAGATAGATAGATAGATAGAATACATGGGAGAAGTCGGATTTCCAGCAGGTCACCGTGATACAAGTCAGTATCCGATCGTAAATCCATGTCTGAGGCATCGTCGGGACGTGAAGTGGAACTGGCACTAGGGTCAACAGTGAGGCGCTGATACTGGTTGGTTTTTTGCTAGGGTGTTTTGGTGTATGGGGATGGCAGATGCGTCGGGATTTCCAAAAGGTTGCAAGTTTGAATTGCAGCGATAGGAAAGCTTGTTTTTGAGATTTGTTTGTTTAAAGCAAAGCTATCTACAAACCTTATACCTTACTTTAATGCCAAAAACTTAATACCCTAACTTAAGAATTCAGAGTTAATGCCGTAAACCCCTACTCTCTAAACCACTTTGAAATATTGACATTTGCAAAACTTCTGAGAAACTGGATTTACGTCTAATTCTGATGCTGCCGAGACGTGGAGAGCTAGCTGGAGGTTTTCTGATGGCTAATACTGGGGCAATTATTCAATGCTTATTTCAATTGAGTATAGATGGAGAGGGGAAATATAATGTCTGTTCAAAAAATACACACCCATACACCAACACTCAACGGCCTGTTTCCAGATTGAGTTTGTTGTGTCGTAATAATCAATGCTGGTGGGAATCTGCCACTGCATGTTAATGTGGGTTGTCTCCACCGCTTTTGGTTGAGGAACATAGGAGCCTTAATCTGAATGTCTAAGACAAACTGCTGAAACCAGACATGAGGCTGATGGTCCTGTCACTGCAACTACCATAACACACACCACAATCATGCCACACACAACACACACACACAAACACACCACACAGCACTGAGCACACTACACATCACACACACACCAACACACACACACACACACACAACACACACACACCGATCACACACACACACACCCACACACACACATCATCACATTACAGGTCCCACTCAACACCACAACACACAACAAACCAACTACAACACACACTCAGTTTGCGACATGTATTTAATGATACACCCCACACCAACACATCACACACCACACACACACAGAGATG